>NW_027368556.1:0-48938 GCF_046119375.1 Phyllobates terribilis | reverse complement strand
GGTAACCAGAGGTAGATGATTCAGTTTGCAGCTTTGTGTAGTTGAGATGGTGCATTTAAGAAGTCTAATTTCACTTCAGCTTATTCGGGGAAGTCCTCTATACCTTGGATGAATGACCGTACAGGAGTGCCCCATCAGCCTGAGTTTGTAACCAGGGGTAAAAGTTGTTTTAATTGCAGAAGCCCAGATCATTTGAGGAATGAATACCCTTGGCCTTTTGCGAAGGGCTTTATTTGTGTGTGAGATGGTCATAATGCTTTCTTTTGTAGCCAAAAGAATGCTACTCAGTCTCATTTTTCAACTCAAACTTCGAGAAGCACTGTTCATCAGTCTAGGTAGGGTTCATCACAGATGCCCCATCAAACTTCAAGACCAGATAGAGTGAAGGCAGGGTAGTGAGGCTACTACTTCTAGCGTCAGATCTGTTGCGCATAGAGTTTTTCAAATGAGGAGGACTGAAGAACCCAATTCTCCCACTACTACAGGTACATTATGGATTTCCTCTCAGCCAATCAGCGTATTATTTGATACTGGTGCAACCTATTCTTTTATATCTGATGCATGTGTAAAAAGACTTCGTCTTAGTTGCATTTTTTATTGTAAACCCTTTGTCGTGGGTATGCCTGATGGGAGTAAGATAGTAGGGAATCGGGAACTTAGGAACTACCCGATCCGCTTATGTGATTGGGATTGGGAGTGTGATTTTCTTGTTATGTCCTTAAACCATGGTGACATCATTCTTGGCATGGACTGGTTGGTAAGACACCAAGCGGAGATGGATCTTAAGGGTCACACTGTTACAATTACTGCTGGTGACAAACCGAAGCATGTATTCATAGTTCGCCAGCTCGGTAGGTCCAGGAAGTTGATCAATCCAATGGAAGCAACGAAATTGTTGAATAAAGGTGTATCAGATATTGGTGTTATGTCTTGCGTGAGAAAAACCTGGAGCCAAAGATAGTTGATATTCCCGTAGTGCAGGAATTTGTGAATGTATTTCCAGAGGAGTTGCTTGGATTGTCACCATGTCGAGAGGTTGATTTTTATATTGATCTGGAACTCGGTACAACAACAATTTCTAGAGCTCCATATAGGATGGAACCCGTAGAAATGAAGGAGTTGAAGAAGCAACTAGAGGAATTAGCTGAGAAAGGGTATATCCGGCCTAGTGTGTCGCCTTGGGGAGCACCCGTCTTGTTTGTCAGGAAGAAGGAGTGATCTATGCGCCTATGCATTGACTACAAAGAGTTGAACAAGGTTGCAGTGAAGAAAAAGTATACCCTTCCTAGAATTGATGACTTGTTAGATCAGTTGCATGGTGCCTCTGTCTTCTCTAAGATTGACTTGAGGTCTGGGTATCACCAGTTAAGGATTAAGGATGAAGATGTTCCTAAGATTGCTTTTCGTACGAGGTATGGACATTAAGAGGTTGTGATAATGCCTTTTGGTTTGACTAATGCGCCTGCTGTTTTCATGGAGCTCATAACCAGGTGTTCATAGAGTATTTGAATTAGGTCATCGTTGTCTTTATTGGTGATGTTTTGATATACTCCCGGAGTCAGGAGGAACACACTGAACATTTGAGGCTTATAATGGGTCAACTTTGATTGCACCAATTGTATGCTAAATTGTCCAAGTGTGATTTCTGGATGTCAGAAGTTACCTTTCTTTGTCATGTCATCTTAGCTTAGGGTGTCAAGGTTGATCCTCAGAATATTGAAGCGGTCTTTACATGGCAACCTCCGAAGAATGTTAAAGAGGTTAGGAGCTTTCTTTGTTTTGCAGGATATTACAGAAGGTTGGTGGAAGGGTTTTCCCGTATTGCCCAACCACTAACTAACCTTTTACATAAGACCACGAAGTTTGAGTGGGATGACTCTTGTATGAGGAGTTTTGAGGAGCTTAAGAAAAGACTGACAATTGCACCAATTTTGACCTTACCTCAGGGTGTTGACGGGTTTGTGATATATAGTGATTCTTCAAGGCAGGTTTTGGGATATGTACTAATGCAAAATGAGCACGTCATTGCATATGCTTCTTGTTAGTTGAAGTCCAATGAGACTAAATATCCAACACACGCCCTAGAATTGGCAGCTATTGTGTTTGCATTGAAGATCAGGCGCCACTATATTTATGTGTAACTTGCCGAATTTACACTGATCATAAGAGTTTGAAGTACATCTTTACCCAGGAAGAATTAAATATGAGGCAGTGAAGAGGGTTAGAGTTGATTAAGGACTATGACCTGGAGAATTTGTATCATCCAGGAAAGGCTAATATGTTGGCAGATGGTTTAAGTAGAAAATGATTATGGGAGCAGATTCTCTCTCAGTTGACTGTATAGCTGTCCTTGCAACAAGACTTGATTAGATATGCTATCGAGGTTTGGCTCCCGAGTATACATGGCAAGCTAAGCATGCTAGAAAGTCAGTCTTCGTTATTCAGATCTATCTAGAAAGGGCAAGATAAAGATCCATTGTTAGCTCGAATCCGAGGTGAGGTACTCCAAGGAAAGGCACCTAGGTTCCTGGTGCACGAGGATGGAGTTTTTAGATTTAGGAACCGTCTATGTGTTCCCTCTGATGAGGCCTTAAGAAGAACCATAATGGTGGAAGCTCATGCAACCCCTTATTCTGTGCATCCGGGCACGAGTAAAATGTATAAGGACCTCAAACAACTATATTGGTGGACCAATATGAAGAATGATGTTGTAGAGTTTGTATCTAAGTGTTTGACTTGTCAGTGGGTCAAGATTAAGCACCAAAGGCCAGTGGGAATGCTTCAACCACTTTTGATCCCTGAGTGGAAATGGGAAGACATTTCCATGGACTTTGTTACAGGACTACCCAAGACCAGGAAAGGTGCTGATTCCATTTGGGTAATTGTTGACAGGCTAACGAAGTCAACACATTTTCTTGGTATTCGGGAGACTTGGGGTCCGGAGAAGCTATCAGAGATGTTCATTAGAGAAGTTGTAAGACTGCATGGTTCCCAAAGACAATTGCGTCAGATCGTGATGGTCGTTTTGTTTCGAGGTTCTGGAAAGCGATCCATGTAACCCTTGGAACCCAATTGTGTTTTAGCACAGCCTATTATCCGCAGACCGATGGCCAATCAGAGAGAACTATTCAGACACTTGAGGATATGTTGTGAGCTTGTGCACTGGACTGGAAATCAGATTGGGAAACTCAGTTGCCATTAGTGGAGTTTGCCTATAACAACAGTTGGCATGCATCTATCCAAATGGCACCGTATGAAGCATTGTATGGTCGACGTTTTCGTTCACCAATTTGTTGGGATGATCGAGTTGATTCCATTTGGACTGAGCCTGACATGTTTCAAGAGACAAAGCAAAAGATCAAGGTGATTCGAGAGAGATTATTGACTGCACAAAGCCGCCAAAAGTCGTATGCTGATAAAGGACGACGCCCCTTAGAGTTTGAAGTTGGTGATCATGTGCTCCTAAAGGTGTCACCAACTCGAGGAGTTTTCCGATTTGGGAAGAAAGGGAAGTTGAGCCCGAGATATATAGGTCCTTTTGAGATCTTAGAGAGAGTCGGTGAGCTTGCCTACCTATTGGCCTTACCTCCAAATTTGAGTAGAGTGCATAAG
This sequence comes from Phyllobates terribilis, assembly GCF_046119375.1. Lineage (NCBI taxonomy): Eukaryota > Metazoa > Chordata > Amphibia > Anura > Dendrobatidae > Phyllobates > Phyllobates terribilis. Next base: position 45,326 of record NW_027368556.1, on the reverse strand, counting down.
GTTTTTCACGTTTCCCAGTTGCGGAAGTATGTCGCTAATACTAGTCATGTCATAAACTATGATGAGATTGAGATTGCTGATAATGTCACGTATGAAGAGTATCCAGTGGCGATCCTAGATCATCGATCAAAGAAGTTGAGGACAAAAGTGATCCCTCTAGCAAAAGTTCAATGGTCTCTCCATGGAGTCGAGGAGGCTACATGGGAGACGGAGACGAGCATACGTGAGCGTTACCCTGAGTTATTTTCGTCTAGTTTCGGGGACAAAACTCCTTTTGAGGGGGGGAATATGTGATACTCATAATTTCGGTAAGTTACTACACTTATAAATTTATTTTTTTCATACTATTAGTAATTTAGTTTTTATTAACTATAATAATTAGATGTATTTTGGATTTTGGGCCAGATTAGCTTTTGGGCCTATATACTAATCCATGTAAAACCTAGTTACCCTACCCCCTATATATATACACTATAAGAAACCCTAAACTTAACCTCTATCAATTCTTGCCTTCTCATATTATTCTTGTGCTTCTAAATTGTCTCCTTTGATCGTTCATCAATTTTGCACATCAAATTGTTCGTTCCGTTCCAAATCTGTGTTCCATCTGCGATCTCTCAGTAAAATCATCATACATTCTCACTCGATTATCCTATCAATCTGAAATTTTTACTTCATAAAATATACTCGTTGATCGACATCCTCGAATTGGAATTGGCGCATTTGGAGATCGGATCAGGGAGAACCGAATTTTACAAGACGGGTGATTGTTCAGGAAACCGCATTGTCCTGAGTTCGTCAAAGTTATTGTCTTTCATCATAATTCCGGTTCAAAGTTGATCTTTTACAACTAACTATTCATTCCTTGCCTATATCCATCCCAAGAGGAGGTTAGAATTGGGTATTTAACTTTGGGTTTGCTTAATTATATTAGTAATCAACACTTTGATATTTTTAAGCCTATGCGTAAGCAAGTTGTTGCATATATGATTTAGGTAATTGATTTTGGTTCCGGAGTATCAACGTGAAACTCAGTTTAGGTCCTCGAGAACTTCGGGCAAGTTTCTTGACTTGCTCAGTTCTAGTTCGGGATTATACTTATCTAAGTATTTTTACGTGAGTTGATAAATGTTGTGTAATGATTTGATTCTTGATAAATATATGTTGAATATAAGTTAAAGTGATTTGATTCTTTGATAAATATATGTTGAATACAAGTTGTAGTGATTTGATTCTTGATAAATATATGTTGAATATAAGTTGAAGTGGTTTTATTCTTGATAAACATATGTTGTATGTAAATTGAAGTTCAGAAACATGGGCCCCACGGGGAAGATATGTGGCCCTGGGATGGATTTCCCAGGGAAGAGGGTCTCAGAATGGATTTTCCGGGGTATGTTAAAGGGTCTCGGAAGGACGCTTCCGGGGTATGTTCGAACGTTCCTGGGTATTATGCTATGAGCATCTTACCCCCTTTCCGGTTGCGGTCGGAGGGGAATAGAAGCAGGATTACTAGAGAGTTATATGGTTTGGTATGGTGTTTTATAATGATTTGATAACATCATTATTGATGAATTTGCATGGTATTATGCTTTATTATCTTACATGTGAAATGATTAGTTAGTATCTTTTTGACCTAGTGATTGACCCGTTGTGGTTGGCTCTGTTTTGGACATCCAGGTACTACTGCTGCACAAACACCGGAGCAACATGAAGAGATCGGATGTGAATGACGTTGATTAGGCAACTCCTTGGGTTTCCTTTGTTTTTGTTGTTTCCTTTTGTCCCAAAAATCTTAGGGGTCTTGTAGAGCGTTTGTGACAACCTATGTATGATTTCTTTTGGGTATATATATGTGTGTGTGTATTTTAATTGATCCACTAATTACCTTTTGAGCCTTACGAATTCCGGGTGGAATTTGTGGCGATGTGACACCTCGTGTTGGGGTGTTACACTTTGTATGTGTGAAGTATTGAACATGTACAAAGTTTGAAATCTTCGTTCTAACATCTATTTTATAAAAGACCTACTTTTACTATGTGTAGATTTTCGTGATGTATTCTTTTTGAAAGCTAGACATTCACAAGGCATTTGAGAAAGATGACCGAGCTAGGAGCGACGATCCTTCCTACATAAGGTCATCTTCATTCACTTAAGTACCTGTCAACCTCAAATTATCACCTCGAGTGGCATAGACAATAAACGAGGAGTTTTATGAGGGGAACTTGAGTTCAGTTTTATGAGGAAAACGGTCGCAGATTGAGCCATAGTAAACATGTGCGTTACATTTGGGGGTGTTATTTATCTATTTATGTTTATTTTGTTCATGCTTTCTCATTTTTAATAATAAGACACGCATATGGTTTCTTATATCAAGAGAACAGAGATGGTTATTTGATATTCGGGCTGCATTTAGTATTGTTAACTAAACTGCCTACGTATCTTCTTTTTGAAGGATCAAGCCGCTCGTAGTTCAAGAGAATCAACTTTTTCTTTTCACCTTTGATCCTCTTCTCCTTCTTTTTGTGGAAGAGAATTTTGTTGTGAATGCGGCTACGTATCCCCTTTGTGAGGGATCAAGTCTTTCGTAGTTCAAGAGAATCAACTTTTTCTTTTTAGCGTGATCCTCTTGTTTTTTGTTCTTTTATCCCTTTTTTATATTCACATCACCTAAGTGATATAAGCCCACCTTCTAGGAAGGGTTTCCTACATCACTTCGAATATCATTTGCGTGAAAGGATATTTCTTTTTCAAGTGAAGTATTTCTTCACATACTTTCCATTCACACAAGGGTACAGTAACTTGCCTTCGGCGTTGGAGAGTTCATATGGCCCCTTTGGGAACACTTTGGTGACTACATATGGGCCTTCCCATTTCGACTTGAATTTTCCTTGTGCTTTTTTGTTAATGACAATTGGTCGTCTCATTGTGAGAAACAAGTCACCAACTCCAAATGAACGAAATTTAACCCTCTTATTAAATGCCCCGACAACTTGGGCCTGATAGACTTCCAGTTTTTGTTGAGCTGTTAACCTCTTTTCATATAGGGCTTCCAGTTTGGCTAAATGAATTTTGACATTCTCATCGGGGTATGTGAGTTGTGTTGAGATCCTAAGGGAAGGCAATTGCACCTCAAGTTGTAAAATGGCTTCTGACCCGAAGACCAAGTTGTCTGGTGTACACCCGGTCGATGTACGAACCGTTGTACGATATGCCCATAAAGCCTCAGGTAATCTCTCATGCCAATCTCTTTTTGATTTTGACACCATTTTCTTGAGGATTTTGCATAGGACTTTGTTGAACGCTTCTGCTTGACCATTTGAAGATGGGTTATAGCTCGATGAGAAACTATGTTTGAACTCAAACTTTTCTGCTAGCTTCACCATATGCTGATTTTTGAAGTAAAGGGCGTTGTCTGAAATTATCTTTGACAGGACTCCATATCGGTAAATCAAATGAACCCTTATGAAATTGACAACATCTTTTGCTCATACTCCTTTCAATGGTATAACTTCTGTCCATTTAGAGAAATCATCAGTTGCGGCCAAGATGTATTGATGACTATGTGACGATGGCGGACTTATGGGTCCTACAACATCAAGACCTCATGCATTGAACGACCATGACAAGGTTGTTAGGTGAAGGAGTTGAGGTGATTGATGGATGAAATCGCTATGAATTTGACAAGCATGACATGTTTTAGCGAACTCCAAGGAGTCTTTCACCATGGTTGGCCAATAGTATCCAAGTCTTTTAACTTGATCGGCTAGTTTAGGCCCTGCTTGATGTGCTCCACATACCCCGGCATGAGTTTTGGAAAGAATATATTGAGCCTCTTCTTTCGACAAACATTTTAATAGTGCTCTATCAAAGGATCTACGATACAACGTATCATTTTTTATCACGAACCTTGGAGCTCGGCGCTTAATGTCTACTTTCCTTTTGGCTTCATCTGGCAAGGATCCATATCGAAGATATTCATTAATGGCATGACGCCAATCAACATCCTCCTCGATTTCATAAATAGAGACAACGCTCACCTCTTCACTTGATCGACATCTTTCTAGGACTGGAGTAAGAAAATGACGTTCTCTGATAGTAATTTGTATGACTCTTTCATCGGGCAATGTTAACGATGCTGCTAACTTAGCCAAAGCATCTGCTTTGTCATTTTCAGATCTTGGTACATGCACTATTTCTATTTGATGAAACTGCCCAATGAGATCTTTTGATCTCTTATGGAGAATAATTAAATTTGAATTCTTAACATCATATAGTCCATTTAATTGTCTAATGATCAATTGAGAATCACCAAACACTTGTAAGGACTTGATATGCATCTCGAGGGCTATCTCGAGCCCAATGATAAGCGCCTCATATTCTGCCACATTGTTTGAGCAAACCTCTAAGAGTGAGAAGGAGTAAGGTACAATCCCCCCTGACGGTTTTACGAGTACAATAGCAACACCAGCTCCATATTTCTTTGTTGCCCCATCGAAATACAAATGCCATGATTTTTCTTCTATTACAAAGACTTCTTCGTGAGGAAAGTCGTAAGACATTTCCTTATTGTCGGCAGTTGGGTGAGAAGCTAGAAAGTCAGCTATTACTTGCCCCTTGACCTCCTTTTGAGAGACAAATTCGATGTCGAATGGAGCTAAGAGCATGGCCTATTTAGCCAGTCTTAAACAAGATATACCTCAAGGGGCTAGCTATAGATATTAATATGATCTGATGAGCTAAGAGGTAATTCCGCAATTTCTGGACGGCGAATACCAAGGCGAGACAGATTTTTTCCATGGTCGAGTAATTGCATTCTACCCTAACCATTGTTCGACTGATATAATACAAGACTTTTTCTTTTCCTTCATCATTATTTTGTGCAAACATGGCTCAGAGAGACCGCTCAAGAATCGCCGTATATAGGATCAAAGGCTTCCCCTGAACTGGTGCCATTAAGATAGGCGGACTCATTAAATATTTCTTAATGCTATTCAAAGCATTTTGACATGCTTGGTCCCATATAAATGGAGTATCTTTCTTCATCAGTCTTAAGAATGGTTGACATCTTCCCGTAAGATTCGAGATGAAACGTCGAATATATGCGAGCATTCCTTGTAAGCCTCGAAGCTCATGGAGGTTTCTTGGAGGAGGCATTTCCATGATTGTTTTGATCTTGTCAGGGTCGATTTCAATTCCTCAATCTCGAACAACAAAGCCGAGAAACTTGCCCGACATCACACCAAACGCAAACTTCAAAGGATTCATTTTGAGTTGGTGTCATCTTTCAAAAATCTTATGGAGATCATTTGGGTGCTCCTCACGTTCTCTGGTTTTAACCACAAGGTCATCTACATAATACTAGATAGTATTGTGGAGTAAATCATGAAAGATGACTGTCATAGCTCTTTGATAAGTTGCCCCTGCATTCTTCATCCCAAACGACACCGTATAACAAAGTGCCTAGGGGTGTTCGGAAAGCTATCAACTCTTCATCCTCAGGATCCATCTTGATTTGATTGTATCCTGAGAATCCATCCATGAAGGACAAAGCTTTGAATCCGGTAGTGGCATCAACCAACAATTCGGTTATGGGTAAAGGGAATTCGTCTTTTGGACAAGCTTCATTCAAATCCCTAAAATCCACACATATGCGAAGTTGACCATTCTTCTTCTTCATGGGGACAATATTGGCTAACCATTTCGGTTATTGAACCTCGCAAATGAAACCGGATGTAATGAGTTTATTTACCTCCTCCTTTATTTGAACTATCAAATCTCGGCGAATGCGACATTGACCTTACTTTACAGGATTCTTCTCATCGGAGATAGCCAATCTATGCATCGCAACTTTTGGGTCTAAACCAGGCATATCTTGGTACCCCCATGCAAACACATCTTTGTACTCTTCAAGGAGCTCTTCATATATCACCTTCTCTTCATTCGTTAATAATTTACTAACGAGAACAGGTTTAGGATCTTCATCGTTCCCCAAGTTAATCTCTTTGAATTCATCAATTGTGGCTTTAACACCATCTTCCATCTCCGGTGGAGCTGGTTGAATAGTATTGATGAAATCTTGTGCTTCAAGATTATTTGAACCTTCCTCGAGAACAATGGAGATTGTATTCACCTCTTCAAATCCAGGGTTCATGACATCATTTTGTTCAATGAACATGGACCTCTTTTTTCAACCTTCCATTTCTTATGGACTTTGATTAGAATTTTATTCTTTTGATTCTTCGGCTTATCCACATACTCAATCCTTTCAAACACCAAAGGTTTTGGCATTGTATTGAGTCTGTCAAAGACCGATGTTCGAGGCTTTACTTCTTCCCCTCCTAAGAACAAGTTTTGTTCCTTCGGAGTTAATGTCATTGACTCTTCAAATCTTGCGATCAAGATGCCATCTTCATTAGAGATTCGCAAATCTTTGAGTGAACCCTCATTGATAGGCTCATGAGACACCTTCCATTTTAAGGATGAGTCTTGTTTTTGCTTATTCACTTTAAACCTCTTGTTTGGTTGTAGAGGGAAAGACTTGGTGATGGAAGTAGAAGAATTAGCTTGCAACACTACGCTCCTTTTCTCTCCAGAGGATTTGTGAATCATCAACGTCTTCTTGGGTATTGATTGGTCAATTTTTTGAAGAGGACATGTGTAGCTTGTCATCAAGGAGTGCATAACCTTCTCAACGGAACTCAATGGTTTTTGACCAATTTTTCTTTTATCCTTTGGTGTATATTTAAACAACACTTTAGGACGCACATCTCCTCCTTCATTTTTCCTATTCAAAGAGAAACGAGGAAAATGGGAATTAGTTGGTCCCTCGTTTCCTTGAGGCCATTTTCTATTGTCATCTCCCGACACTAATGTCTTAGGCTCAAATTTGACCGACTTATAAAACTTTGCATCGGCATAGTTAACGCTTTCCCCGTGAAAAGGATTTCGATCTCCTCATATAGTCTTTTCATTTACATTATCATCAGTGTACTTCAAACATTGATGAAGAGTAGAAACAATGGATTGCTAGCATGAATCCAAGGTCGCCCAAGTAAGGCATTGTATGAGGTGTCAGCATCTATGACATGGAATAGCGCATCCTTATACAGATCTTCCATCATAACCTTCAGTGCGATAGACCCCATGGCTCGTTGCCCCACTTGATTGAAGCCTTGAATTGTGAGCAAAGTAGGAGATAAATTTTAGTGTTTAATCCCATGGATTTTAACACTCTATAGGGGAGAAGATTCACGGCTGATCCACAATCCAAAAGGATACGATTGATTTTTGTATCCCCGATACAACCTGTGACATATAGAGGCCTATTGTGATATTCTTATCCTAATTGAAGATCTTCATAAGAGAATGTGATGAACGCCATGCATGAAGCACAATGAGTTGGCGGAGCGAGTGACACGTTGTTAACTTCGACTCGATCAACTTGATCTTTGTAATCATCAAGCTTCATGAGAGCTTGTATGAGTGCTCTTCTCAACTCGTTTGACATTTGCAAAGCATCATAAACGCTTAGACGCGCGTGAATGCGCTTTAAGTGGCCAATGACGTCGTATTTGATTTTTTCCTTAAAAGGAGCATCACGAAGAATCATCGGTGCTTCATGTGCTTTAACTTGTTGGGATATTTCTTGCATCTCACTCTCTTTTTGAGACGAACCAGGTATTTCTTCGTTAACCACATCATCACAATTTGTCTCTTTCAAGTCACCACAAGATTTAGACTCTTTTTTATTTTCCTTCTTTTTGGCTTTTAGAGACGTGATCTGATTTCCAGAACGGAGTGTTACCTTATCAACTTCTAAAAGCTCCTCTTCACACATGCCAGCCCACGTAGCCATACAACATGGAACAATCCCAAAATGCATCATTTTCTTGATCATCATCATCTAAAAGTTCCTTCGGGACAAATTCTCTCAAGGTGATTGGTACTCTGTCCGGTTGGATATACCCTTCATCAGAATCGGTGATTGAAGGCTTTTTCTCCTTGTCCTTCCTAGCTTATTTTTGTTCTTCTTCTTATTTGGTTTTCTCCCAATCATTCTAAAACCTGGATTAGTTGAACTCTGTGTCATGACTGGTCGAGATTTCCTTCGACTTGTACAAGTTTGCCATTCAATATTACTGGACTCTCCGTCATCATCACTAGAGAATAAAATCTCGATGTCAGGACGTGTCATGATCTCATATAGAGTAGGTTTTCTAGGAACATCTCTAGGCATATCAGGGTATGCCCAAACAATTTGAACTTCATCATTAATCATGAATTGAACTGGTATAGCATTGAAGGCATTGAAACCATTGGAATGCCTTCATTTTCATCGGTTCCCACCATTATCTCAAACGTACTTGGAGGACTTGGATGAGGTGGAAGCGCTTCTGCAATTTCTTCCAATGAGATAGTATTTGACGAGGGAACATGTGATTTGGAGGTTCATTCTTCGATCTTAATTTCTCCATTATTTACCATTCTTTCAATTATATCTTTAAGGACATAGCAATCCTTGATCGAATGACTAACGATGCGGTGGTATGGATAATATTTTGCATCATTTGTCTTTTCGACTTCATATGGCCTTTTGGGCTCTAGGAGAACTAGGAGATTTGATGACATCAACTCTTCAAAAATTCCTTGAAAATCTTCATCATCGAAAGGGTATTTCTTCTCCTTACTTTCTTGAGGAGTGAGCTTTTTGTACGGCTCTCTGACACTTTCCCTTGAAATATTGGATTAGTTCCGGAAGGGGTCTTATTTGGTGTCCTAACGGAAGTAGCCATGGATTCTCCCCTTTTCTGAGGTCTCTTAATGTCATCTTTTCTAATCTCATGCACTTGAGGTCTACTTGTACTTGCTTTACGTCGAACTAATTGTCGTTCAACTTTACAAGCCTTTGACACCCGAGCATCGAAGGATCTAGGCTCGGCACTCCCAACATGTACGACCAATTCTGGGATCAAGTTATTTGTGCACATTTGGACACAAGCTTCCTCGCTCAACTTTTCTGGACACTGAAGTCTTAAACTTGTCCACCTAGCGATGAAGTCATTTTCTGGCTTGTTAGGCCTTTGAATGGAATTTTCTAGGTCCATGATGGAAACGTTTGCTTTCGAGCTAACAAATTGAGCCAAGAACGCCCTTTGAAGATCATCCCATGTTTGGATCGAACCTGGTTGAAGTTGAGTGTACCAGGTAAAGGATGATCCCTTTAAGGTTTGGACGAATTTCCTTATAAGCAAGGCGTCATTCAGAGCCGTCTCACCGCATACTGAGTAGAAATGGGCGAGATGCTCATGAGGCGATCCATGTAGGCCATCAAACTTGTCAAAGTTTGGCCTTTGATAATCGATGGGAAATGGAACCGCATCGAGATGAAAAGGATATGGTTTTTTATACCCAAGTACAGGCGGACTCTGCGATATTTGAATCTCATATATCCCTTGAGCAATCAACTCTTTGATTTCTTCAGGAGTAATAGTTGAGCTATTGGTGAGGCTTTCATAATTTGTCCTCACTTGCTCTTCTCGACTTTCTTGAGCTTGATTTTGAGCAAGAAGAGTAGCAATTTTGAGCATATTTTTCATTGACTCTCCTTTGCATCTCTTGAAGTTGCTCTTCTATTTCAGCGATGCCAGTCACTAGTACCAGCATATTCTCATTCTCTTTGTGGGAATTCGTGTTCGTGGACCCGCTTCCTATAAACACGTGTGGAAAGTCTTCTTCCCGAAAGAGGGTATCCAATTCCTCATATGAAAGGGGATTCATAGCCTTTTCTGGACCAGGTGCATCTTGCAATGGTGAAGGAGGCGGTTGAGAAACCATATCCGCATAAGACATCTCTATAGACCTCGATCTTGTGATCACCCCACTATACGTTCGGGGTGTCTCCGATTGCAACGTCAAGCTTTTTGCTTTCTTAGACTTCTTAGTCTTGATAATTTTGACATTAGAAGACTTTGGTGGAGATTCCTCGGCATAGGATGTCATATTAACTTCCTCAACCCTTTTTCTTAAAACAGGAACGAACCCTACATAGAAAAGGGTCTGAGGGTTAGCTTGGGAAATAATAGCGGGCTTCGGTGTCAAGAGGTCACGAGCTGCCTCGTTCAGAGTCTTCTTAGCCAACTCTAACGTCGCCAAGTTTGCCAATCGATGGAACGAGCCATCTCTCTTTGACCCATTTTTGCGACTCCTCTTCTTCTTCTTCTTCTTAACCCTTTTAGCTTTAGGGCTTGCTTGAGTTAGAGAGTTTTCTAGTTTATCGCTTGTCTTGATGACACAGATAAAGGACTTTTGAGCATTCCTAGTAAGAGGCTTTGTGCCATTAGCACTAGGGTAGTTGGATTTGGCTTCTCCTTCGTGTGTTTCTTCCAAACGTTGAAGAGGCTTGAAAGGATTCTCCAAAGGGATTTTTGCGCAAATGGCATTCCGATTGATGTCGAACCTCACTGAAAATGATCTTTTCCGAGTCCATCGACCTCCTCGAATCACGAAAGTGGCCGGAAGTTCGTTGAAGTTCAGAATAGCTCTTGATGCTATGTTTCTCTTGTTAAATAAAAGATCAAATATTAGTAAATGCACAACTTAAAGATGAAAAGGAAGAAAAGTCCCACCGGGCGTGCCAAAAATATGTTGAGCAAAATTATAAATACATTCACTAAACACATTTTAATTATTTTTATTGTAGTTCAACCTTTCCTTTTTACCCTTTTGAATAAAAATTATACAAATACCAAGATTTGAGTGTTTTCTATTATTTGGGTTGTGCTCGGATTTTTGACGAGTTGCCTGCGTATCTCTTTAAAGAGAATTAAGCCTTAAGTAGTTCATATTGTTTTAATTTTATGTACATCACCGGCTTAATCTAAACCCACTTTCTAGGAAAGGTAGTTTAAATATAGACCGAATATCATTTGTACGTTGTGAATAAAATCAAACCCACCTTCTAGGAAGGGTTGTCTAATTTATCCACTATTCTTGTTGATTTAGAATTTTGGATTTATTTTATTTTTATGAATTTTACGATTGAACTCGAAAAATATATATTTTTATCGAGCTTCCTACGTACTCTCTTAAGAGAGATCAAATCACTCGTAGTTCTAAAAAAAGCCGTTTAAAATTTGAGTTTCAAATTTGGATGTGACTGAGTTCGATACCCGTTTATAAATTAGGGTTTAACACGAATTTCCTACGTATTCGTTTTATACGGAATCAAGTCTACGTAGTTCTTTTAAAAAAAACGGTCTTAATTTAAAAAAGACTTTAATTTTTGAATTTGAGGTTGTGACTGGATCCGATGAGTGGTAACTTTATACCGAATTTCCTACATACCCTTTTAAAAAGGATCAAATCGAACGTAGTTCTTTTATATGATTTTATTTTAACCATTTTCATTTGAATTTGGGGTTGTGATTGAACCTGGCGTACGGTAGTTTTATGTCGAGTTTCCTACGTACCTTTTTAAAAGGATCAAATCACACGTAGTTCGGGCCTTTATTTTATGTTTCAGGTGATCTATTGAAGCTAATTGACACTTGAATAGACAAGAAACAGATTTTACTTTTTTTTATACTAAAAAGAATCGTGTTTGATTTTTTATTAATACACTAGTTTAATACTTTGCATAAAGTATAGTGATCTATGTCACATACATATATGCTCAATATTGCCTTTGAATTTTTTATATATTTAAATTAATTATATATTGGATTCTAGAGAGAAGGTCTCTCCCTTCTCTCCACTTTCCCCTATCTTCTCCGGACGCTCTTTGTGGAGCTCCCTTCGTTCGCCGGAGCTCGTCGTTCTTGCTTGGAGGCTTGTACAACTCCTTCGCCTCCCTTCGTCAGAGATTTTAGATACTTCGATCCTCTTCCCATGTATGATCCTCTATCATCCACCTTCTTCTCTTACCCTAATCCCCAATTTATAATACTTGGTTCTGATAGAAGCCCTTTGCAAATTCGAGTTCTGGGAGTCAAATTCCCTTTTCAGTTAACAATTTCAACATCTAATTGTTATGGAAATCCTTGGTTCTTTAAGAACCCTTCTAATCAAATTTACCTCAGAAATCAAGCTTCAATTAATGATGTTTGACATTATAATCTGTTGTCAATTTACTTTAAAACTAATAATCATCATTTACAGGCTGAATTCAGTAACCATGCACACATTTATCTTTCCAAGTCTCATTATCTGAAGAACTTATCAATCCACCGCTATTTTCTGAACATTTCTCTGCAAATATATATATTTTGCCGAGCTCTCCTTCTGACTTTTTCTATTGTTTGTGTAACCAATAGCGTTTTTGAGGTTAAATTCAAGGTTCGATCAAACCACTATTTCTCTCAAATTACTTAGTTCGGGAATTCTCTTGCGAATTCAATCAGAAAGGATATTGGCGTTCAACTTATTCTTCTAATTTTGACAGCAGCTCAAATTATCAGATTCTCTTCACCAGTAAAACAAAGGAGGAAGAAATTCTGTGTGGGGTACGTTCTTGACTCTTTCTGGGCTCGAGATCTGGTGGCTACGTGGTGGTTATGCTCTTCTCCGATGACAGGGAAGACTTCTACAGGGACGGTTATGATTTTCCATGGTTTTCTTCTTTCAATTTCCTGTTGCAGGTATGTCTCTGTAATTTCATTTCATAGATCTACCCCCATGTCTTCCTCTTTTTCTTATTTCTTTGTTTGGAACTTCTTTTCCCATGGTTTAATACTTAATCTCTTTAGTCTCTATAGCTTGTATTTATTATGTACCTTCAACTTCTTCCTGATACTCTTGTACCCTTCCCTTTACTTATTATGCAAATCAATTTTGCTGAACTTCTATAATTTGAAGTTTGCTTATGAAATTATTTTAAATTATGTTACTACTTTCTATTACAATCCTTGTTTATTCAATAATTATTATCCCCTTATTCAAGATCTAAATCTGCATGTTTTGCCAAATACTCAACATTATGTGTGTAATTTTAAATTCATTTCTCTTATCACTTTTTCTATATGTATGAATATCATTACGAATTTAGATTCTAATTTCATATAGAGTAATGGATCTTCAAAATTATTTGCAATTGCCGACGGAATGAATTCTGGATTTCCAACTGGGGGATTTTTGTTCTTTGGTTCTGTCTGGAGGAATCTCTGTCTCCTTCAAATTGTTGATCTGTTGTTTGTGGATTATTTTTCATGCCTTCCCTTGGTTGCTGTTGAGTTGATTGTGCTGCTTCATAATGGAGAGCGCCTCCTTCATCGATGGAATTTTCCGATCCAAAGCAGGCCTTCCGACGCGGTTTATCACTGGGTTGCTCTTGTTGCTATCCTACCCGGAACCCTGCTGGCTCTCGTCTCCTGGTGGTATTGCATTTCAACTCGGCGATGGAGTAGCATTCTCTCCAGAGGCTTTCCCTTCCAAAGTGACGCCGGATTTTGTTGTTTGCACTTCCGACAGATGTTTCACAGCTACTGTATATCGGTCTAATGCATGTTTTGTATATTTTCCTGCAGCGTACGCGTGTCCATCCTAATTTTTGCACAATGCTTGGGTGACAGGTTGAATTATAACATACTCCTCCTTTTCTGCCACGTGCCCAACTATGGTATATTTGTAAGATTTCTATCACCTCATAAATTTATACCATATAGTGTTAGAAATGTTACATATCTTAGCAATTGTTTCATAAATCATATATCCAATTCTGGTACAGACAGGTACCCTTCTCTTTACATAATCCAGTATAAACTTGATACTCACGGGTATCCTTCATGTTGTGTCATGCGACACCTTTTTGTTAACACAAATATCATTTTTATATGAATATCGCTTATTGGAATTGTCGGGGAACTAGACGAACTGACTTCTGGACTGAAATATCATTCATCAAAAAATCAAACCTCCTAGACATTCTATGTTTAGCAGAAACAAAATCTAATAATATTCCTAATAATAACTTTATTCATAAACTAGGAATTAAAAATATTTATATCAGTCATGCAGATCAAACCAGAGGTGGTCTTTGGTTGCTCATTTCCAATTCCATTAATGCAAATTTCTTTACAGTTTGTTATAATAAAAACAACATTATCATCGTCAAGTTCAAAAACCACATTTGCAAATTTTTCATGATATTTATCTATGCTCCGTCGAATGCTAATTTTAAAACCGAATTTTGGGATAAAATATACCGGAAAACTTCTAAATTTAATCTCCCCTTCCTCGTTATGGGAGATTATAATGAAATCTCTTGTACATCGGACAAATGGGGTGGTTGCACCCCTGATTATCATCGATTTCACAGAATTCAGGACCTCAAGAATAGATTTGGATTATTTACAATTCTCGCTACAGGCTTTCCATTCACATGGAGAAAATCTTGTAACTTTTCGTCAACTATTCTAGAAAAATTAGACAGATGTATGATTCAACATATCTTTAACAACTTGTTCAAATCTATTGAGATGATTCATCTCCCCTTCACCACATCAGATCACTGCTGTATTATTTTAAAACTTGAAAATAACACGGATTTAAAAAAAAATTCCTTTTCGATTTGAAAATGCTTGGATTGATCACCCTTAATACATTCATTTAGTTAAGAATGCATGGTATTTCAATCAAGATGGTTCCTTCATGTTTAATTTATACATGAAACAAAAAAACTAAAACAACTCTCAAAAAAATGGAAAAAACAATTCACCAACAATAATCACAATAAATTAATCCAAAACTTTGCGAATATTTTAATACTCAAAATGAGCTCTTAAAAACCCTAATAATCCATACTACATTAATAAATTTTAACATTTATGAATAAATATAATGCCCTACTATCTTTTCAACACGCTTACTGGTCTCAAAGAGCTAAAATCCAGAATTCCTTCCATATGGATAAAAACAGAAAATACTTTCAAGAGGTAGCTAAACAAAGAGTTGTTAAGTAAAAAATTACTTGCTTCACTTCTTTAGATGGTACTCAACATAATAACCAATCATCAATTGAGGAAGCAATTACTAAAGACCTAAAGATAAGATTTTTTCCAACACACATCCATAATCTTATCTCTCAAGATTTTGAAATAATCCGATCTCTAATATCTGATATAGATAATTCTTTGTTGACAAAAAATCCAACAGAAGTCGAAATTAAAAATATTGTCAAAAACCTACCAAAAAACAAAACATGTGGCCCCGATGGATTTCCCGCTGAATTCTACCAGGCTTAGTGGTCCATCGTCAAAACTTCTATTGTTAAATCTGTCCAAGCTTTTTTTCATAGCGGAAACCTTCTTAATGAACACACTCATTCCTTCATCTCATTAATCCCTAAAACAAATTACCCAAAATCTATCAACCATTATCACCCTATTAGCTTATGTAACACTATTTATAAAATCATTACGAAATTAATGTCCAATAGATTACAACCTCTACTCCCTAAAATTATTAATCCACTTCAAGGAGCATTTGTACAAGATAAACTAATCCAGGATAATATCTTAATAGCCCACGAAATTTTCGAATCCTTTCACAAAAAGAAGAAAGGTAACCGCGGTTGGATGGCTATTAAAATTGACATGGAAAAAGCATATGATAAAATCCGATGGCCATTTATTGAGAAAATTATGCTTAAATTTGGATTCTCGACCAAATGGACTGATTTAATAATGAAATGCATTTCCTCGTCCCTTTCTCGGTCCTAGTTAACAATGAACCTGGACCGAGTTTTAAACCGAAATGTGGTTTAAGACGAGGAGATCCTATAGCTCCTTTTATGTTTATCATAGCTATGGAATATTTAGCTAGAATTTTAACGAGGAATCGATGAAAAGCAATCATAAAGTTGGCACTTAAATATGCAATCAAGGTACTTGTATTCCATTCCCCAGCTTCGCAGATGATACTATAATTTTTGCAAACGCTAATGTTAATAATGCAAGATTTATCAAAAATACCCTGGATCACTTATCTCAAATCTCAGGCTTAAAACTAAACTACGAGAAAAGCTCAATTCAATTTAAAAAAAATATTCGATCACATACTAGAAACAGTATTGCATCTGAACTTCAAATCAGGATTACATCCTCAATGGAAAATATTTGGGTATTCCAATCCTAGCAGGTAAGGCCAAAAATGAATGTTTTGATTATGCGATAATAAAATTAGAAAATCAACTATCAAACTGGAAGGCAAATTCACTTTCCCAAGATGGAAGATCACTATTAATCCAATCTAATCTCTTATCTCAAACAAACTATCTAATGCAAAGCTTTTACCTTCCTACATGAGTTCATAACAAAATTGATGACATTAACAAAAAATTCTTTTGGAACAAATACACCCCAAACTCAAGATCACTTATATCAACATATCTCTTCAGATGAAACTGCTCTGGAAACTCCTTACAAACAACAATAATACTTGGGTTTAACTTATAACAGAAAAATATGTCAAAACAAAAAATATCCTTAATTATAATAAAAAATCTAAACACTCATGGCAATTCGGACGCCTTTTACATTTAAGAGATAAATTTCAAGAAGGGCTTTTTTGGAATATCGGAAAAGGCAAAAGTATAAACTTTTGGAATGACAATTGGGTTGATAATATCAAGATTAAAGACTTCTTCAACCTAACACTCCACGATTAGAATACAAAAGTGTGAGAGTTTATTACTCCTAACAGATGTTGGGATCCACTAAAACTTGCAACCATTTTGCCTACCTCTATTGTTAATCAAATCATTAAAATCTATATCCCTTCTTTAGATATAGAAGATAAGCAAGTTTGGAAACTTTCTAGTTCTGGAGAATTTAAGACGAAGAGTGCTACTGAACTAACCAATAAAAATTCGATGAGCCATAATTATGATATTTTTAACAAAATGTGGAACCTCACGCTACCACCAAAAATTAAAAACTTCATGTGGAAGGCTTTGTACGATTGTCTTCCCACAACAGAAAGATTAAACAGATATTATAATAGAGTCCCAAATCATTGTACTCCCTGTAACTTTTATCTTGAAACAACATCTCATTTCTTTTTTGAATGTCCTGTAACTATCCAAATGATTAAAAAAATAGAACATCATTTAGGAAAAACAATTAAATATAAATGCTCTAATAATTTTATTGATGATTTCACCCATTTTGTTAACAACAACAAAAATGTTGATATTATATATTTTCTTTGGCACGAACTTTGGAAGGATAGAAATAGACCGATCTTCAACAACAACAGAAATACAAAATCAGTCTTCGATTTATCTTTTATTCAATATCATTCATGGTTATCAACTACAAACTATAATTCTTCAAAATTAAAACATTATAAATCCTTAAATTTTAATGTAACACATAAAAAGAGAAAAAATATATCTCATTGGAAGAAACCTCTTGATAATTGGTTTAAGGTCAACTTTGATTCTTCCTTTTCTCCTAATGGGGATTCCTATGCAGGAAGTGTAATTAGAAATAGTACAGGTAAAGTTATCTTTATTAAGCACATTCAAATCAAGGCAAATAATTTCATGCAAGCAGAAGCACTTGCGGCCTTAGAGGCCCTAAAACTAGCTAGATAAACTAACATTAGGAAAATTATTATACAAGGAGACAATCTGTCAGTTATAAATGCAATCAGGAAAGTGTGGCAGGTACCATGAAGCATTCAGACTATACTTAAGGATATTGAGCAAGAAAGTAAATACTTGTAGGAAATAAAATTTCTACACAGCTTTAGAGAAAATAACAAGGTTGCTGACTTGATAGCGCCAAAGGAGGCCGAAAAAATAGATTTATATCAAGTGATGTATATATGTAACTAATGTAACGTACCTGATAGTTATATCAGGACTCTGCGAGAAAGGATGCGAAACCCTTTGCTCCTTAGTTTTCTTTTAAACTTTGTAAGCATTATCATGCATGATATTGCGGGGTTGCGTCCTGGTTAGGTGGAATCCCCTTTATTGGCTTTTAATAAAAAAAGGAGTATTTTTTTTACTTTGCTGCTATACTACATAGTTCAACTAGCACTTATCTTTTTTTTTATAGTTTAAAGGTTTTAAATACATCTGTATGCATATTTAGCTTAATTGTCCTATATAGTATATGGCTAGTACCGACAAAGGATGACTAGAACTTTTTTCTTTTGCAGAACCGCATTTGTATTTCTTTGCCCTTTTTTAACCGTTGCAGGAATGGGCTTGCCTTTCCTAAAACAGTGGCATGTACTCAATTATACATTGGGCATTACGGTGCTTCGCTTTCTTTTTTATCCCTTAGTATATATCAGTTAGTTATATACTTAATGATAATTTAAGATTTTTTTAACAAATGCAGAATCTTTAAATCAAAATCTTATCTTCTGGAGATAAATTTTATCAATTTGGTTTTTATGTTGATATATATATGGCCCTCTCATATTTTATATCATCATTTTTTTTGTGGTGTAGGGGTCAATTTAATTTGGACATTATAACGGCTAGAAATTGGCCCTTTTTTAGTTTTTTTGGATCCATTTGGCTCCAAAAGTTTGTAGGGGTCGAATCCGTATGCTTTCTTCCCACTACTAGATCTTAAAATTAGGTCTTTTGAGACTGATTTTTGTGTGTGTGGTGTTTGGAGCCATTCGGTTCCTCCCAGGTCACTAATGAGACTTGAAAAGCTTAATTTAGAAGAGAAGAAAAAGATTAAAGTAAAAGCCTTCCTTTACCTTGTTCAATAGATGAATTTTGCAAAACTCTGAAGATTTTTTTTCCTCAGTCTGTTGTCTTGGTATGGAACAGAGGTTTTGTTTTGGTTTATTCCACGTTGCAAAAAAAAACAGAGAGCCATTTTTACGTGGATGGTACTTTATATAGTACTAGTACAGTTTGAGAAGTTATTAAATAGGAGTAACTTCCAACCACGTACTGCGGTTCCACAATGCATCTTTCTTAGATTTTTTTTTGGTTTTGCTTTGGACGTTTCGTCCACTGTACCCCTATTTCAAACTAGGGCCATCTTCTTTTTTTGTTTATTTTTTATTGTTTCGTGACGTACACGGGAGTATGATTAACTTATTTTTTTAGTATAACAATTGCTAATTAACTCCTACTTCATCAGGTCCAGTTTATCTGATTTTCTGATTTACAATTTAATTATGGGGAATTACTTAGAAGCTTATCTTACAATAAGCTCAAATAAAATATTGGAACTTAATTGATTTTGGAAAAATATGACGAGTTATTGATCACTCAAGTATTTATCGGCACATCAAATGATGAAATGATTTTTAGAGTGAAAATTTATCACCAAACAGATATATCCATCGATATTGAGCTGGTCCTACCATCATCGCCTCGTAAGGAAGATGCAAGGGGAGATGCTCCATAGAGTCAAAAAAACTGGGCGGGAAAATACGTTCCAGCTTGCAAAGTATTTTGAGAATTTCACCCTCCAGGCGATGCATGTCTTCTTCTGTCAATGAGGTGGAAGTTAACTCCTTGAAGAAGATACTGAGCTCCGTTAATGGCTTCCACACATCTTTGGGTAAAAGCTCCCGAAGAGCGACTAGCGGAAGCCGTTGCATAAAAACATGGCATTCATAACTCTTCATCCCATGCATTTTTAGATTTTTCGAATCGACACATCTGGACAAGTTGGACGCGTACCTATCTGGAAACTTTATTTTCTGTATCCACTCAAGCATGACTCTTTTTGAATCCCTATCCAATGCGTACTTGGCCTTCGAAAACTTCTCAGTCGCAACATCTTTACCTAGCTCAGGCCGATCACAAATGTCATTCAGTTCTTCCCTGGATTTTTCATTGTCTTTTGTTTTCCCCGAGAGATTGAGCACGGTATTGAAAACATTTTTCTCAATATTCATGACATATAAATTAGGCGAATCCCCGAAGATGCTCTTCTTATTCCATCCATGTTTTTTGGACAGAAAAGCATTATAATGTTCCGACCTGGGTTCATAAGACTTCTTAAATCCCAAACGATCCAGCTCAGCTAACATTTCAGCTCCAGTTCTCACCCCCTAAGCTTTTGGCTCTCTTCTCTACCCTTACAAAAATCAGTGACATTTTTTGCGTAATGAATGCCGCTGATTCAAAAACTTCCCAGAGCAATCAAACCACGACTTTTTACCACTCTTGTGCAGCGTGAATGCATCTGTCTCTTCCATGCAATAAGGGCAAGCCTGTCTACCAGCAGTACTCCATCTAGACAACATAGAGTATGCGGGGAAATCATTAATTGTCCACATAAGAGCCGCTTTCAGCTGGAAGTTCTGTCGTTTATGAACATCGTATGTTGTGACTCCACACTCCCACAACTGGTTTAACTCTGCAATCAACGGTTGTAGAAATATGTCCATTTGCTACTTCGGATTTCTAGGACCCGGGACCAAAACCGTCAAAAATATAAACTCATCCTTCATGCACATGTCTGGGGGGAGATTGTAGGGTGTTAGGATGACCGGCCATGATGAATATTGTTGCCCGAAGTTGTTGAATGGCTGAAACCCATCAGAACATAAGCCTAATCTGATATTTTCTGACTTCACCGATGAAATCGGAATGCAGCTCACTAAAACGTTTCCACGCCGGAGAGTCGGACGGGTGACACATCTTGTCACCAACCATCTGATGGTCAGTGTGCCACATCATATGTTGGACAATTGCTTTTGAAGCATACAATCTCTGTAGCCTTGGAGTTATTGGAAAATAAAATATTTTCCGATATGGAACTCTAGCCTTTCTTATTTTTTATTTGCCTTGGGTCACAGGTGTCTACCGTGGTTCACCACACACTTTGCATTCCGTTCTATCTGCATCTTCTTCCCCCAATAAAGAATACAGTTTCGGCGACAATAGTCAATGACCTCAACCAGCAACCCCAAAACCCTTAACCAGATTCTTTATGTTAGCAAAATTTGTTGGCATCTTGTTATCCTCCGGGAGCAGCTCTTGTATAAACTCTCACATGTCGTCCATTAACCTTATTGAACTCTGATGACGACACTTGATATCCATCATTTTAGCAGATGCAGAAAACGGGGAGTGCTTGTTGTTACCAGGCCATATTTCTTGTTTGGCTGCTCGCATCATACCAAAAAATTTCTGTGATTCGGCATTCGGAGGCTCGACTTCATGGAAGACAACTTCTGGACCGGCAGCATCATGTATCATTCGATGACCGTAAGCGAACTCAGACCCCTCGACATCATTCTCCGGTACAACATGTTGTTCTCCTCCGGGATTCAATACAGTCCCCTCTCCATTAAACACCCATACTTGGTAATCTTTCACAAACCCATTCTTCAAAATATGATATTCTACATCCTCGGTATTGCGATAGCTTTTATTTCTACATGCATACTTAGAACAGTGGCATTTAATCTTCACTCCACTCATACAAGCTGGATGACCTATGGCAAACTGGATAAACTCTTTCACTTTCTCGGGAAATCCGTGAGTTAACAACCTCCTCGTGAGTCTCCGATACATCCAACAACGGTCTTGATTCATCTCTGTAGCGCGTTTAATCGCGTTTATTATCTTAGTAAGACCTTCTCTAATTTATTTTATTGTGTCACATGTGTTACATTTACACCGAAAATTAGGATTAATCCTAATTCTCATTTTTATATTTTAGTATTCTAAATCCATAATATTCTAAATCCATGATTATGTAGAAATTCTCTATATAACTCTAATTTCATGATTATATCTATGAATCTATATAATCATAAATCCACACGAATATAAATAATTTACAACATAAATCATATATATTCAAAAATCCACACAAATCCAAAATTCACATAAATTCTAAATCCATAAAATTCCTAAATTCTTAAATCCACAAACATCCTAAATCCACATAAATTCATTAAAAATTCATTAAAAATAATATATAATTCCTAAAAACTTATATATAATTTCAAAAACATTCTATATAGTTCATTAAAAATCCTATATAATTCTATAATTCATAAATTTACTATATAATTACTAAAAATTACTATATAATTACTAAAAAGTATTATATAATTCCTAAAAAATCCTATATAATTTCTAAAAAATTCTACATAATTTTATAAAACTAATAAATAATTGTATATAATTACTAAAAATATTAAATAATTCCTAAAAAATCCTATATAATTTCTAAAAATCCTATATAATTTCTAAAAAATTCTCTATAAAACTCATAAATAGTTCTATATAATTACTAAAAATATTATATAATGCCTAAAAATCCTATATAATTTCTGCAAAATTCTATAACATATTCAATAATAAAGACTTATATAATACAACAAATTCTATAACCTATAAAAAATTCCACATAATATAAGAAATTCTATATAATTATTTTCAATTCCTAATAAATTCCTAACATATAATTATATATAAAGAAATTAAATAAAAAATAACTGGGCAGTGCGGGCGACTCCGGCAGCAAGCAGGCGGCGGCGGGACGTCAAGCGGGCAAGGCGGCTCCGGCGGCAGGCGGGCGGGCAACTCCGGCAGCAAGCAGCAGTGAAGGCGCGCGGGCGGGCGCTCAACTGAGGTCGGCGGCAGCGGAACACTCAACTGGGGTCGGCGACGGCGTCAGGAAGAGCTGGCGGATGGAATCTCGACCGACGGCGGTGTCAGCGTTTGGCTGCAACTAGGGCGGATCTCGACTTGAAACAAGAGGGAGAGAGGAGGAGGAGGAGGGAGAGAAGAGGAGGGAGGTGCGCGGAGGGAACCGGTGGCGGAGGAGAAGAGGAAGACGAAGAAACAAGAGAGGAAGACGAAGAAATAATCGGGGGCGGCAAAGAGCGTGTTTATATATAGACGAAAGAGTTAGTGACGGATTTCCATCGCTAACTCCGTCACAAACTAATCGACCGCCAAATTCAATTTTGGCCAAATATTTTGGCGGTTTAACCACGTTAGCGACGGTTTTCCATCGCTAACTTGGATAGTCTTGGCGGGTCTTGGTGGCACAAGTACCGCCAAAACCATTAGCGACGGTTTTCCATCGCTAATGTGGGCGGTACTTGTGAAGGGTTTGACGACATATATCTCGCCCCCATTAGCGACGAAAACCGCCGCTAATGGTTTTTCAATATAGAAGCTAAGCACTACTTACCTTTGGCGACGTCAATCCGTTGCTAATGGGGGCGGGATGTAAGGGTCAAACCTTTAGCGACTGATACCCGTCGCTACCTCCATCACTAATGCATATTAATTGGCGTCATCTATTACCGCTAAAAATAGCAATGAATCTCCAACGGAATTCCGTCGCTAACCACGGGATATGGGATATTAGCGACGGGTAAAAGGACCCGTCACTAAATCTGTCGCCAAGTTCGAGATTTAGTGACGGAATTGGTATCCGTACCACTTCCGTCACTAAATCGGCGATTTCTAGTAGTGTTACCACAATAGGGACATTGTGTACTTCAAGCGTAGGGGAGGTAAATTATCTCAATGTGTTTGCATTTGTGTTTTTTTGTTTTAATTATTGTTTTAATTTTTGTGTTTCGGTTATCATATTCCCATATTTGGTACTTTGTGGGTGCTTATAAAGGTGCATTGACTTTGAATCCCTTTAATATGGTTTAGATATTAATATTACAATTTCGTTATGATGATGATATGATTGATCAAGCTTTTGAAATTGACCTGAGCATGTGGACTTCGATTAAGATGCATTAGGACGGATACTACAATTACATATATCCACTCATCTCATAGTTTTATCATGTTATTCATATTATCTTGCTTCCTTCTTCTTCATAAAGGAATAAAATAAAATAAAAAGGAAATAAGGGGGGTAAGCACCTAGCGCAATAACCTAGAAGAGCATGTGATCTCCATGGTGTGAAAGATCACTCGAGTTTTAAAAAGAAAAAATATGAATAATTGAAGAAGATGAAAAGAAGCAACAAAAGTCTACGTGGTACTTCTTGAGTTGAGTTGTGATTATTGTGCTTTCGATTGTGTTGGAACTAATCATATCTTGTGATTCATTGTGAAACATGTTAGGAAAGAATTTGTCGTTTACTAGATCTTTCGTTCTTATCATTCATATGTCACTTCGATAGAGACAAACTTTGCATATTCTACGGATTCATTGTCGTGTGCTTGCTTAGGACAAACATAGTTCGAGTTTTGGAGAATTTTTTATAGCATGCATTTTGGGCTAGTTTAGGTCATGTTTGTTTCGTCTAGATAAAGTCGTTTTAAGTCTTTCGAGCTTTGTTTTGTTTTTCTTTGCTTTCATAGATTTTTTGTAGAGTCGGAGTCTACGCATGTGTTTGGATGATTGGATGTGTTTTGGAGCTGAAGTGAAGATGATGACCACTGCTATCATGGTCTTTCCATAAGCAGTGAGACTGATGTGCCTAATGGAGGAGGAAGTTCATTACAGCTTACTCGAGGACGAGCAAGGTCTAAGTGTGGGGGGAGTCTGATAGGCGATATCTTGCATAGCGCATCTAGTGGTTATTAGTATGATATGTAGGTGATTTGGAAATGTTATGAGCTGTATTCCTCTAATTTGGAGCTTGCAGTGCAATAGCGTTATTCATTAGGATTATAGACATAAGTATGAAGACGAAGAGAAGATTGTCGTAGAAAAAAGGCCCAATCGTGCAACCGAAGGCACGACTACGCCAGAGCAAGATAACCCAAGGCCCGCCCATGCTATTATGGGCGTGACCGTGCACCTATGATTTTCGTTACATAGTGGAGTATGGACCAAGGCACGACCGCGCCCCTGTTAGGTAGGACACGGGATTTGGGCTTCGCACACAGGATTGGCTCCGGGCCTCTGATGCTTGCAGAAGGAGTTACGTGCTGGACTTTTAGTATTATTATTTCCAATTTTAAGGTTGAATAAAGGGATTTTAGGGTTAGACTTTAGCCTTCTCTCCACTACGTCTCACTTATACTTTTCTAAATTATGTTCAAGAGAACTATGTCACACTAGTTCTCTTTTGCTTCGTTCAACAGCTGAAGCCTTCAGATTGATTTGGTTGTAATACTTCTACCTTTGTTCTAATTCGTAATTTGGTTGTTTCATCTCTCTTTATTGAATCTGATTTGTCTGTCTAGATTGGCCACCTAGATAGATTTAATCTATTCATATTGCTAGTGTTTGATTGTTTCTAGTTGAAAGGTCTTATCTTTGTGTAGCAAAGCAATTGCATGATCTAGTTGAGATTGTTATTGTAGAGAGAGTTGATTGCATGTTAAATATAGACTGAAGTCAATGGTACTGCATGCACACATCTATTCTTGAGTTCATTGTAGCTTGGTTATTAAATCTTGATAGTTTTATAGTAATAGATTAGTAAGAGTTATTAGGACTAGTTGAACTAATAACTATATCAGAACAGGGATTAGGACAACCATATGAATTGTTGAACTTAGGGTTAATAGTTGTCAATGATTAACTTATCTATCTGTTGTGAGGATGTTTGTTGAATGAAGCACTTTCTCACCATATTACATTTACATTCAAGTTTAGTTTGTTCATTTACATTAAATACCCTCTTTGATTACTTATTAGTTAATCACATTAATCACACAAGAATTGATAGTCTGACTCCCTATGAGATTCGACCCTTTCTTACATCTATATTATTTAGAGTTGCTAGTTAGTATTTCTTTGATTGGACACAATGACCTATTAGCGCCCATCAGTTATCCCTCAGGATAGGAATGTATTTAGTTAAGTCTCTAATAGAATGATTATTGTTATTTGTATTGAACAAGTTCTCATTTCTATTAATCCAGATACCACACCATATAGTAGTAAGGTAATCATATCAGTTTTACTTAATTTCTCCCTAATATTGTTCAATATCTCCTTGGATTTTTATTGTTTAAGTTTTTCTGGGATACCACATTTGCAATTAATGGATTGAAAGAATAGATGAATCAAGTCCTCAACAGAATTTGTGCAAGCATCACAAGCTAAGGGGATAGGGTTTATTTTTTATATAATTTGGCTTTAGTAGATAATCCATCTAGACTTAGTTTCTATAAAAAAAAATCTTTAAATTGGGATAGGTGTTTAATTTTCAAATCCATGAAAATAAATTATTAACGAGAGAGTTGTCGTTAGTAAGCATCTCATAAATGGAGGTGGTTGAAAACCAACCGTTCTTTGATGTTTTCCAATAAAGTCGGTCCTCTATATTATCTGAAGGAATTGGAATAGTCATGAGTTCCTTGACAGTTAAAGGCTCCTAGCTAGTTTTGGTTTCTAATATAGTTACTAACCATAAACTCATCCCTAATGTTGGTATTTACTAGTACTTGTTCCTTGATTTTTATTCGGCATGAATCCTCCTAGAATCTAATAGATTGGCCATTTTCGACGAGCCAATACAGTCCATATTTAAATTCTGGTAATAACTTGGAGACTTGTGACCACTACCATGATTTACACTTTTTATTATTCTCATATGCCAAATTTTTTTGATGCTTTGAGTATTATAATTGGATAGTTTTAACCAAAATATTATGTGGTTCAGCTACGATTTTCAATATGAGTTTCATTTGCAAGCCTTATTCATATTTATTGATTTACGGATTCCAATTCCACCTATTTTTTAAATTTGCGATTTATCTCATCCGATTAGAAGTGAATGAGTTGTTCCTTTATTTCAGGAAAAAAAACTCTGTTAATTTGGTCCATCCCTGAGAGAATTCTAGAAGGGAGCATAAAACGTTGCATAATATAGTTTGGTTTAGTCGCGAGGTTTGATCTAATAAGAGTAGCCCTATCTACTTGAGAGAGGGAAGAGGCCTTCTATCTTGTAAGTTGTTTTTAGTTGATAGAATAATATCTTGGAAAGTCTCACGATTAACTCTATCATTAATAATTGGGCATCCAAGATACTTGTCAAGCGTGGTCGTATTATGAAAATTCAGAATTGACTGGATTGTATTTTTTGTTTGAGTAGTCGTTTTCAGAGTTGTTTGGAAAGAAGATGTATGGAAATTAGCACATTGTCCAGATATCGAACAATATTCATCAATTTTTTCTTCACTTATTCACATGCCGATTGTTTGATTTTGCTAATAATAATAATAATAATATCATCAGCAAATGATAGAAATGCAATTTTTGAGCCACCTATAATGATAGGAAACCCACGGTTTGTATTCACATTGCATTCCATTTGAATATTTCTAGCAAGAAATTCAGCACATAAAATGAATAAAGAGGGTGAAAGGGGATTCCCTTGTCCAAGTACCCGTTGTGGGATGAAGGTTTATGTCGGTCCATTGTTAACAAGGACTAAAAATGGAACTCTTGTTATACATTCTTTGATTAAATTAATAAATCTTGGGACAACCCCAAATCTGGTTAGTGCATTGAGGTATTTCATTTGATTTTATCATACACTCTTTCCATCAAGTGCAAGGGCATCCAACCCTCTTTCCCTTTCTTAGCTTTAAATGAGTGAAATATTTCATGGGCAATGAGGACATTATCATGAATTGCTCGATCTGTGACAAAAGCACCTTGTATTGGATAAATAAGTTTAGATAGAAATTATTTTAGTCCTTTGGAAATAGTTTTGGATATTATTTTATAATTAGTGGAGCAAAGGCGTATCGGTTGATAGTGGTTTATTGAAGACGGGCTATCACATTTAGCAATGAGGGTAATAAAGGTATGATTGATTTGTTTTAGGAGTTTCCGAGTATGGAAGAAATTTTTTATAACCTTAATTAGTGTGCCTACAATAAGCCAATATTTTGATATAATAAAGCAGAAAGACCATCAGGGCCTAGAGATTTTAAGCTCTCAATATTAAATATAGCATTCTTGATTTTTAAATTAGTAACTGATTGCAAAAGGGAATCATTATCTACCTCTGAAACCACATAAGAGATATGAGAGAGCAAGTTTTACATGTTCTCTTGATATTGCTTTTCTTAAATATGTTGTCAAAATCACATTTTATTTCTCCTCTAATATTTTCAATTCCAATGATCAAGTCATTAGATTTAATTTCTCAAATAATTTTCCTATTCCATCTTGTTGTTGCAATTTTTTGGAAGTAGCTTGAGTTTTTACCTATAAATTTGATATGTTTAGGCTTCGTTCGGCACATAGCTTATTTGCTCAAAAAGCTAGCTTTTGAGATAGCTTGTGCCACATACAGTTCCCGAACGCATTTCATCCCCCAAAATTCCCAGCTACCCGAAATTCAGCTAACTGAAGGAGATGGAGCTGAAATTGGGCAAAAGCTGGCAAGCTTGGGGGGGGGGGGTCGGATTGTGGTAATTCAGCTAGCTGAACTGCAAATTCCTGGACCATACTGCCCTCCGAATTCAGCTGATCAGAGGCTATTTGCTTCCTCCAGGTTCGAAGTTCCGATTTTTTTGTTGTTTCTCTTCTCTTCCTCATTCGATTTCTCTCATTCTGGGTTGTTTTTTGTTGTTGATTTTCTAGGTTGAACAATTTGGGTCCATTCTCAATTTGAATTGACAAGGAGACCTCAACCTTCAGTCCCAGGCATTGTATCCTCTTCGATTTTCCAGTTCGCAACTGAAAAGGTAAACCCTACTTCTCCATTTTCGCATTTCGGGGTTCTTCAGTGATCAGCAATGGCTTAGTGTTTTTATTGATTCGATCTTCTGTACTGATATAACTAAACAAAACGGGCATTGTAAGAGCTGAGCTTGATGAATGTTGAATATTTGGTTGCTGAGTGCTGAGATGTTATTGAAATATTGTTTTTGATTGAAGGGATTATCTGTTAGGGTGAGATAGATTGAGAGAAACTAATGGCTTATACTGAATACTGATGTGCATTCAGGATGTGTAACTTTGATTTCTAAACTTTGATCACATTCATATAGTTTCATGATGTGTACACTTCGATGACTAACAAATCAGACTCTTTTACTGCAGGATGTCAAACACATCAGAATCTTTCACTGCAGAGTATGAGGTGATGACGTTGCTCGAGGAAGAACTAGAATTGGACCGGCAGTTTGGAAGGCTGCCAAGTGAGGTGATAGAGACGATGACCAACTACAGCCCGGACTCAAACGGGTCTAGGAGGGTATCTAACCAATTTGTAAGTCAAAATTAAGGAATGTGATATAGGATGTCATTATGAAATAAGTTAGGTAAAATTTTGGCAAGCATCTCTTTTAAGCCTCTATTGAATTGTTTGTGTTACTGTTTTGAAATGTGGTAGGAGTGCGACAGGATTGGTTCACCTACACCATCTCCCACCCCACACACACAGACTCAATACTTCACACATCACGGTTGAAGTGGTTGATCAGATGTACGAGTAGTATTTGCAATCTGAACTGGAGGTTGTTGAGAAGACGAATGATGATCTTGCTAACACTGTTAGCAATATCACAACAACCCATGTGATGGTTTGTTTGGAGTGTGATGAGATGAAGAGGTTTATGAAGTGTGTAGTGTGGACTGGTAGCCTCCTTATTATCGCATTACTCGTAGTGATCTTACATCTGTTGGTTGTAATGTAGGGAACAAATGTGTGTAATATAGAACATGTAGCTCTTCTTTTTGGGTCTAATGTAGCATGTGTAGCTGCCCATTTTGGTTGTTTTGAAGAACATGTAGCAGCTCATCTTAGGATGTTTAACTAATGTAGAACATGAACATGGTCATTGTAGCAATGGTTTGAAATGGTTAGTTTGTATGAAATCAAGCTGATTGACACTTTGTTGTGTGAGAGGTGCTTATTATTGCTTACTCTGTGACTTCACCAACATGTGATAGTTTGTAACTGGAATGGTTTGTATGGCAGGTGATAGTTTGTATGACAGGTGATAGTTTGTATGAAATGTTTGTATGACAGGTGATTGTAGCAATGGTTTGAAACTGGAATGGTTTGTTTGACGGCTGGTAGTTTGTATGAAATGTTTGTATGACAGGTGATTGTAGCAATGGTTTTAAACTGGAATGGTTTGTATGACGGCTGATAGTTTTGTATGAAATGTCCAGCTGCAAGATTCTGTTAAGGTTGTTATAACCACGTACTGTGCACGTGCCTCTGACTGTAATTCTGTAGGTTGTTGAGTTCCTTGTACTGTACTTTCTTGCATTGTTGATGTTTGGTTATAAATACTGTACTCCATCATTCATGTAGAGGCATCTCAGTGGTACATTTGTGTAAAGAAACCTGTTGTTCTGTTTTCACATTCTCTTCTTCATCTCTTGCTGAATTCACAGAGCTGAATTGAATTGAATTGACAATGAATTTTTCTCTCATATATAACTGATGTGTTTGTTGAGGTTTAGAAGGTTGCTAAAATAAATCAGCAAACCCCTGATATCCCAAACAGGACTGTGGAAGCTTGACAAAAGAAAATAATCTCTTCGTCTCTATTGTCCCATCTCCTTGCTCTTTGCTCCTTCGTCTCTCCCATTCTCCCTGGTTTCATCCCCTACGCATCAATCCCGGATTTTCCCTTGAGGTAAATACTCTCTCTCTCATGATATGGTGAAAAATGGCTTCTAGGGTTAGGGTTTGAGGAATCTGGTTGGAATCGGTTAATATGGTTAGGTTTAGGGAAAATATGTTACGTATTTTGGATTGTAGGTTCGTATGCTGATAATTTTGAAACCTTATGCTAGTACATATTCGAATTGAAGGATCTATTTGGGATTGTAGGGTTCGTATGCTGATAATTTTGAAACCTTATGCTAGTACAGATTCGAATTGAAGGATCTATTTGGGATTGTAGGGTTCGTATGCTGATAATTTTGAAACCTTATGCTATTACACATTCGAATTGAAGGATCTATTTGGGATTGTAGGGTTCGTATGCTGATAATTTGGTTGAAATTTAGTTGAAATCTGCTTGCAATTGGTTAATAGGATCTGTTTGTCAAAACTGGCTGTTAATATAGGATGTCAATTAGGTTGTCATTTAGCTTGTGAATTTCGTTTTGATTGATTAGGTTGTAATTTTGGATATGAATGTATTGTAGATTGGGGAATTCAATACTTCCTCTTACAATGTCATCACAATCTGGGTCATACACCTCTCATAGTGAAGGTAAATGTTGGTGTGATTTGAGTGTTAGAGTTAGGACAACTCACACACCAAAGAATTATGGACGAAGGTTCAAAAGTTGCTCACTGTATACAAGTGGAGTATCTAACGGTTGTAATTTTTTTCCAATGGATTGATGGTCCATATGATGCAAAAGCAGAAGCCACAATATCTAAACTGGTGAATCAGATAAAACAGTTAGAGATTCAAAACACGAAGCTTGAAAAGATTTGAATGCAAGAAGCCAAACTATTAATAGGATGGGTAGTTCCAATAGGTTTATTGTTGTGGTCGCTATTATATGTCTAGCCATTGTTTTAACAAGTTAGTTTAGGAATGTTGGGTGTTTTTTTTTATTTTCATATGTTAGGATTCATATGTTGATTGAGCTGTATGTTGTTGTATACCTCTACTATGGATGAAAACTATTGTTATGATATTGAAATGTTGCATTGTGGTGTGTTTAGTGCACGTTACCTTACAAATTTGAATTCTTAGGGTTGCTTAAACTGGTGCATTTCTGAGTTCAGACAGAGAATCTCAATGCAGTGCAACCATGCTTTACTGTGTTGGTCAAACCAATAAAGGTTGTCATCTATTGAATGCAGTCTCGGTTTGCTTAAACTGTTGCAATTCTTGATGTGTATTACATGCAACCATTGGATACTGCATGAATCATCCCTTGGTTGCTATAAATACCCCATCAGACTACATACTAACACCACCTCTACCACCCCAAACTCTCCGAATTACTCCCCCTTCCCACAATGTCTGATTCACCTGTTGTTCTGGCTTCTTCCTCATAACCCTCCAAGTCTACCTCCCAGTCATCAGACGGTGGCAATGAGATAGATCAGGCGGTACGAGAAATATTGAGAGTAAGGCAAGAAGCATGCGCTAATTTTGCCAGGGTACCCACTCCAAAGGCAACAAAGGAGAGGGTTGTTGAGAAAATACAGAAGCCGGATACCACCTTCGTGGTATCCATGAAAGGGAGCTTTGTTGAGGGTGACTGTCGTGTGGTATTGGAGAGATTTGTTTTCCATAATCTGTTATGTTATTTATTATTTCTAATATTTGGTTATCTTCTATGCAGCCACTGCCATTTGATCATGGCGAGAGGTACCTATTCAAGAATGCCTGCATAATCTTGACCCTCAACGGGAAACAATGGCATGTACTAGTAAAATTCAGCAACATGCAGTTCAGGCTAGGCATCGGGTGGAGAGACTTTGTCATTGACAACGATGTCAAGATGTATGACGCCGTCCTTTTCAAGAGGTCAACACCTATAGATGGATTTCCCCAGTACAAGATGCGTATCTTCAAGGACTGATGCTATGGAGAAAGAAGAATGATCCCTCTCTAAAATGATGTTTGTGTTTGTTCTGTTGTGTTCACTTGTGTTTTGTTGCACGGTTGTGTTATGACAGTGGTTTTATGTGTGCTTTTGAGTTGTATTTTGTGTTTTCTGACAGTGGTTTAAGTCTGATGTTTATGAGTGGTTGTTCTGTTGGTGTTCAGTTGTGTTTCTCGTCAGTTGTCAAGGTCATGTATGACTGTTAAGGTTTAAATCAATATAAATCAGTGTATCCTTGTTGTGTTATGACAGTTGTTGTAACTGGTTCTATTGCTGAATCTGCAGCCTGTTCTGAAGAGTGGTTGTTACTGTGTTTTCTTCATGTCCCTCTACTTCACCTACGTGTTGAATCTGCTTCTTCAATGTTTCCTGGTTGTGTTATGACAGTGGTTGTAACTGGTTCCATGTGTTTTTTGTGAATCTGCTGAAGTTTTGAAGTTCTGTAACTGCTTCTAATGCTGAATCTGCTGAAGTTTTGAGAGCATGATGTATACCAAAAGTTAAACCATACATCTGATGAAGTTTTGAAGTCAACACCAATACCAACATTTACCTTACAACCAATACCAAAATTTACACCAACTAGTATTTTTAAGAAGAACATGTTCAGAGGTTAATACCAAAAGTTAGACCAACTAGGACATTGCAATCAGTTACGTTTCCACGCTTTCATTCAGAACAATTTTCTAGTAATGTCATCTCTAATTCCCTTCATTCCACTTGGAAGCGATGAGTTCCCCTCTTCCGTCATGTTCGAGATTGGTTGGCCAAACACGTCATAATGTTTGTCTTCTTCCTCATCTTCTTCTAAGTACTTGTCAAGCTTCTTGTGCTCTAAGATCCAATTATGCAAAACATGTGTTGATGATGTCAATCTGAGTAGATATTCTATATGTTGGCAAACTGTGCAAAATCTTCCATTGCTTCTTCAAGACCCCGAAGCAACGTTCAATGCAATTACGTAGTGACGAGTGACTTCTATTAAATGTTTCCTTCACTGTCTTCGGTTCTTCCGTTCGAAATTCAGGGAGGTGATATTTCACCCCGCTGTAAGGAACCATGTAGCCTTCCCGATCAGGATATCCCTTGTCAACCAAATAGTATTTGCCTGTTCGACCAAAGCCGCTATTAAACAACAATGTAAACTGTTAAATTACACATTGTATTACCAATGCGAAACTAAACAACTATACCGTTAGGAGGGTGTGGGAAGTTCATTTCTGGAGTAGTAACGATGTGGTCGAATACACGAGAGTCGTGTGCGCTACCTTCCCATCCAGCTGAAATGTATGTAAAGTACATGTCAAAATCACAAACGGCCATTACATTGAATGTGCCCATGCCCTTTCGTCGTCCTCTGTATGGTATTTGCTGATCTATTGGGATCGAAGCGTTTATGTGAGTTCCATCAATACACCCAATAGCACTCTATCACAAGAACAAAAAATATAGTCTTAACAATGAAAAGGTATGAAATTATTAAGAAATGAATGTAATTTCACCTTGAACAGCTTGAATCGTTTGTCATTTGTAACATGTTTTGGTGTTGACGAAAATTTAGGATTCATGAGGTCTTATCAGTTTCCGGTTTCCACCCATTTCGTCGGCCAGTAAACGCGTCCAAGACTTCATGGAAAGTGCGACTAATTGTATCCCCTGATCGCTGAAACCTCTCACAACCCTCTCTGTTCGACATCCCATGTGCAATCATATTGAGAAAGATGCCAAGTTTTTCTAGAGCTGACATGTGCCTTGAATTTTTCAAGCCATGATTGTCTGATAACTCCTCACAAAGGCGCTTCAACACATGTGCCTTCATCCTGAATGATTGGATGCACCTAACACTAGATTCTCCTTCCATCACCTCCTTCATCCAAGCTTCTCCTGTTAACGTTGAGGTGTAGCAGGGAATCTTATCAAGATACTTTGACCATGATCAAGCATCATACTACCAAACTCATCCATATAATTTATCCACTGAACCGCCATCATCTTTGATCGTCTACTCGCACCTCTAACCCCATCAACATGGAGCCTCATTGACCTACGTACCTGACAAGTAACTGGTGAACAAAACATAAACAAAATACGTAATAGTCAATCTTACAAACACGTCCCAACAACAAAGTCTTTCTTCTGTAAAGTACATTATTGTCTTACAAGCACACATGACAACCTTAAAGTGGTTTAATACAAGCACACAAGAAAACAAGTATAAAACTCTAATTCAAACCCAAACGTGCGTTGTGGATTTTCAACTCGTACTGTAACCATAAAACTCTCATCTCACTCTTGTCTACATTCATGAAGGCCATGCATAACTCTGGTTTCCTAAACTCACTCAAACCAAAACACCATATTTCAGTCCCTTCCTTAACCAACCCTTCATCAACTAACTCCTTCAAGGCAGCCATGGCATCTTGTTGCTCGTCTGCTCTGGATGGTGTGTCCCCCTTCACAACTGAGGAGCTGTTGATCTCTTCCTGCCACAATGCCAACATTTTTTCACCTCTTTCCTCCATCCTATCAAAGCGTTCCATATATGGACTGGACTTGGACCTCTTTCGTTCCTTCTGTGAACCAGATTGGGAGGGGCCACTCTTAGAAGTTTTCGGACTTGGACTGACACCTGTAACAAGATTGTGGACTTGTTCAAGGAAATCATTATCTTTTAAACCGATGTTGTCCAGGGGTTCTTGATTGACCTCGTCTATAAGCCTCTGATCCATGTCAATAAGGTTGTCATTATCATTTTGAACATCAGCAGGGTGGGCCAGCATAAGGGCTAGTGCAGTTTGATACTGAGGTGCCATAGAAGGAGACACACAATGTTGTCCTGTTGCAGTGGTGAAGCCAAACACATGATCCCACAACTCACTTGTCGCAGGGTCCACTCCTTTGTGCTGAAAGCGCTTGTACTTGTCACTCTCCTGGTATGAGAAAAAAACAGCTAAACATGAAGGGATAAATTCACAAAAAACATCTAACCAAGCATTACTAATTGATTACCTTGTTCTTCTTCTCTCACCACTCCTTTGATGCTTCGACACGGCATGTCTCAGGATCCCATCCACGACCAGTTTCCATTTACCTCAGGTTGCTCCAATTTTTCCAAAGACCCCTGACGTAGTCAAATCTGTTCTTGACAACTATCTGGTTATAATTCTTTCCAGTAAGTTGTTCAAACCTTGTTGTAATCTCTGGCCATTTGAATTGGTGGTCCGCTGTCGAAACTTTCTGAGCATCTCGACAAATATTCAGCAAAATGTTGAGTAATGGTTCAGTCCATACTGCCTTACTTTTACTTTTATTTTCTACTCCATCATCATTTCCTGTTTCATCTCCACCTGACTGTCTTTTGCCTCTTCCTTTACCTTTACCCTTCTCCCTCTTCCTTGGAGGTTTAGATGCCATATTTGTGAAATATGTTGCTTTCTAACTCAACAATTTTGTTGTAATTGCACATTCAACATGAGATAAAATCATCCCTTATTAGTGTGCTCTATTAAGGTAGACTAAAAACCTAAACCATAAATAAATATTCTACCTCCCAGGGACAAAAAAAGACCATTCATGAAGTACGTGTACATAGCTAGCCACCTTATTATGTTACAAGCACACATAACAAGCAAATGAAGAAGTCCATGTGCTTAGCTAGGCACATTACTGTCTTACAAGCAAACATAACAAGCAAATAGAGATGTGCATTGTGCTGAAGTCCATGTACATAGCTAACCACAAAAATGACAACCACAACAAATGAAACTCATAACTGCAGTATGAAATGCCAGTTCAGTTTTTGCCACTCTATTGTCGAAGCTTGTACATGCAGGTAAAATACATCTACCCACAAAGTAGCAGGGAACAATGAATAAGACATCCTAGTATCATCAATCGAGTACAGATGAATTCAATTATCCTGAACTAGACACAATCAAACAGTAGAACTAAAATGGAAGAACTATCTGCAGTATAAATTTACTAGGAAGAAGAAGATGATATTAATCAAGATTGAAGTTCAAATATTCATTTCTCTCTAATAGCCTAGAAAACAGCATTACATAGATAAACTGAACAAAGCTACCCACAAACTGTAATTAAAGGATCACACAGAATCAAATTGTAGTCGAATCTACCCACACCTGCCATTCTATCCTTATCACAGGATCACCACAGAATCAATATCACCACCGAATCAAGGCAAGTAGAAGGATGAGGACCTTAGGTGTTACCTGGATTCGCCGTCACCGGGAGAGAGTTGTGCTCGGTTGTGATCGCCAATGGCCCCTTTGTTGCCGTTGTTCAACCTTCGGGAGAGATGTGTCTTCGGCTGTGGTATACAGGAAGAGAGTTGTGCTCGGCTGAGATTTGTAGTGCCAAACCAATTCGCCCAAACTCACTCAACTCACGTGCATGTCACATGATATTTGAAGGCTTTTATGTAATTCGGCCCTAAACCTTATACAATTCATCTACCCATTTTACTAAACACTATTTTTAACTTCCAACATTCAGCTAGCTTATTTAATTTCATCTACCATCAATTTTCAGCTACTTTTCAACTACTTTATTTCAGCTACCTTATTTCAGCTAGATGGAAAAAAATATTCAGCTAGTTTGCCGAACGGACCCTTAGTGTTGACTCTAGAATTTTTTTATGACATAAGAGCAGATTTGTTTTTCTTTAATAGATGGTGTTGTAGGTTGACATCTTCCTATTAAGATTTGACTAATTCTACTTTGTATAGAGAGGAGTTTCACATTAATCTCCCTAAGTTGTTTAGATATATTTCCAAACATGGATTTATTCCGTTTTTGGGCATGTAGCTTAAAAAGATAAGATTTTTTTACCACGACGAATATGAGTTTTTCAATTATAGATGGTATCCATGGTTGACGTATAATATTTTCAAAATTTTTATAGTCTGACCACGTACGTTTGAATTTAAAAGGTTAACTCTTAAATAAGCAATCCGTATCCAAATCCAAAAACATATACAATGATCATAAAAGTTGTAAGGGGTGGTTTTGTTTGGAAAAAATTGAACAATAAAGACTTGAACTAATACTCTATTTAATTTTTCACAGATATTATTTATCTCAATGACATTCTCTATTTTCTTCAGTGTAAGTTCTTTACTCATTTTGCATCCTCTACCTAACAAGTTGGTTAGGCACCAGCGAAGGATTTGATATATTATTAATTGCAGTCACATGACTCACATTCTCACCAACTTATACACAACTAATTTCAACCAAATTTTTTTTATACACAACTAACAGTCATAGACGTACATCCCAATACACTGTATCAACATAACATTTATTCTGTATATAGTACAGTCACCAGCTATTTTATATTGAGCTTCTCAAAATATATTGATTCACTTCGTGTGATGGAAGATCAACCACATATGATGAGCACCGCCGTGAAACCCCACGTGGCCGTTTGTCCGAGCGCCGGAATGGGTCACTTAACCCCTTCCCTCACCCTTGCTTCAACCCTCTCCTCCGCCCCTTACGACTGCACCGTCACCGTCGTCATTGTCGTACCCCTCATCACCGCCGCCGAATCCGACGAGATCTCCTCCTTCTTTACCTCCAACCCCCATATCCTCCGCCTCGACTTCCACGTCGACCTCGCTTCACCCACCGCCAACGTCGACCCTTTCTTCCTCCGGTACGACTCCATCTCTCAATCCGCCGACGACCTCGCCCACCGTCTTTCCACCCTCAGGCCTCCCATATCCGCCGCCTTCTCCGACTTCTTACTCACCAGAGGATTCAACGACACCAACGGTTTCAAAAACTACACCATTATCACCACGTCAGCAAGATTTTTCCCACTCATGGCCTACGTTCCTCACCTAGTCAAATCGCCGCCGCCACCTGGCCATCCCGCAGAGATCCCGGGTCTCGACCCGTACCCGGCCGAGAACATACCGCCTCCGTTCTTTAATCCGAAAAACATGTTCACTTCCTTTACCATCTCCAACGCTCAAAACCTCCATCTTTCAAAAGGGATCGTGGTCAACACATTTGACTCCTTCGAACCCGAAACACTATTAGCTATCAATTCGGGTCGGACTCTTCCGGGTCTATTACCTCCGATATTTCCCGTGGGACCCCTTCTTAGAGTCGAGGTTGGCAACAAGAACGACCCGTTGATGTCGTGGCTGGATGAGCAACCGGAGAATTCTGTTATCTACGTGTCTTTCGGGAACCGGACGGCGATTTCGAGGGACCAGATACGGGAACTCGGAATCGGGTTGGAGAGAAGCGGGTACGGGTTTATTTGGGTGGTGAAAACAAGCAAGATAGACAAGGAAGAGAAGGCCGATTTGGAAGATATATTAGGGAAAGAGTTGAATGAGAAGCTGTGTAAGAAAGGGAAGGTGGTGATGCGGTGGGTGAGTCAAATGGAGATATTAGAGCATAAGGCGGTGGGAGGGTTTGTGAGTCATTGTGGGTGGAACTCGGTGACGGAGGCAGCTCGATACGGGGTTCCAGTGGTGGCGTGGCCGCAGCACGGTGACCAGAGGGAGAATGCAGGGGTGGTAGAGAAGGCAGGATTGGGGATTTGGGAGAGAGGGTGGGGCGCCGGAGGAAAGGTGGTTCTGGCGCCGGAGATTGAGGAGAAGGTGAAGTTTGTGATGGGGAATGGAAAGTTGAGGAAGAGTGCGACGTGGGTTGGGGAGGAGGCGGTGAAGGCTTGTGGTGTCGGTGGGAGTTCTATGAGTGCGTTGATGAGTATTATTGAGGAGTTGAAGGAAGTGAAAACTGTTAGCGAGATTGAATCTTGAAATAAGAATAAGATTATGGTTCAATGGATTTTAGTTTGGGAGAAGTTTTGTCACCTTATGTAAGGGTCGGCCGGGATAGGGCATAAGTCATGAGACATATAGCCTTTTAAGTACAATCGCAAATGTTATTTGTTGATCTGTTAAGAAATGGTTGGTCTTGTTAATGCAACTAGGAAGAAGAAATGGGCTCCCCATACAAGTCAAAATTTTGGATCAGCTTGCTAAACTGATTTGAAGTGAAAGTGGTAGCTCAAGTAAAAGTAGTTGTAGGGTGCATTTGGTTCGTCAATGCTGTTAAAAGCTGTTGTTAGTGTTGATGTTGATACTCTTATTTAATGAATGTTTATTATCTCGAAATAGGAAATTGGGGTAAGTGTGAAATGATAAAAGATAATAAAAAAAGCTTCTAATTTTTTAAAAGTATCATTTTATTGTTTCTGTTTTGTAGGCAAATAAGTATTTCGAAGTACTTTTAAAATTTTTTGGGTGCACGAAATAAACAAGTTAAATGAGTGCTTATTTTTTGAAAAAAAAAGTACTTAAAATACATTTTTATGATAAAACGAACAGACCCGATGCAAACGGATGTTACTAGTTGAAGTAATAAAATGGGTGCTCTACAAAGTTACTAGTTGAAGTAATAAAATGGGTGCTTCACAACTCACAAGTATAACTGTGCAAGTAATTCAAAGGGCAAACGGTATGGTACCCTCAACTTTTTATAAAAAAAAGTAAGGGTAAAAGCTCAATGTTGTAATTTTGGATGAAAATTTTAAGGGGATGGGTAAATTGGCGGTTTTTTTGATATTAATGGACGATAAGATTTGGGTAATTTTTTACAAACGTGATACAATGAGTGATTTTCTAAAAGGAAAAAAACGCCATTTAGTGAGTGGTTTTCTTTGAAAAAGAAGAAGCCAAAAGTATAATTACACAAGGAGGAGAAGATGATTTAAACGTTTGATGCTTTATGTATTGTCTGTTTTTTCTCATGGATTTGGACACTGAAATGGGTAGGGCCGCAGCCTGCGCAACATTGGGCTTGAAAAATTATTTGTAACTCCGTCCATAACGATGCGTTCGGCATGTCAAATATTTACGAGTCGGGCTTTTAAAAAAAAAAAGAAGGTAATACTTACGACTCAAGAGTTTGCATGTTGCATTAATCTTTTTCTTTCCTTTACAAGAAAATCATTAGGCCCGTTGTCCTTTTGTCTCTTAATTGGAAGAAACTATCCCCATTAATTTTTGTTTAGTTTGTGACCCCCAACATAGAAACAGAATAATCATCGTTCCCGCTATAACACTAGCATTCGTTCACGCTCTCATTCGTTCGCGCTCTCCCTCCCCTTTTCTCAATCGATTTCTCTCCTCACACTCGCATCGCGCTCTCATTGTTCGTCCTCTCAGTCGTTATCGCCTTTTGATCGGCTTCTTACTGGTGATGTTTTCGCTCGTTACATCTCATCTCTACCTACATTGCTCTCTTTTACTTTGATTTCTCTTACATTAACCTACTATTTTTCTTTTGTTTTGCTCAAATTAGGTTTTAATTTCTCGATTTTCAGTTACTTGGTAACATGAAGAATGATTCTCAGTTATGTGTGTTGATTACAATGTTTAATTGGCTGTTCTTTTTGTTATGTTTAAGTTACTGTTTTTGCTTTGTTTTTGTGTTTGATGATGACAATATACTAATACGTGGATGATGATAATATACTAATTTGTTGATGATGACATCATTTCATGGAAAAAAAGAGTGAGAGAAGTTCATCTGTTTACTGGATGATGATAATGTAATTTTGTGTTTGATGACAAGCTAATCTATTTGATGACAACATTTTGTCGATGATGACAATACACTCTTTTTATTGATGACAATATAATCTTCTTGATGACAACATATTCTGGATGATGACAACGTACTCTTATGTTTGATGACAAGCTAATTTGTTTAATGAGCACGTTTTGTGCATGATGACAATATATTTTTGTCTTAGATGAGAAACTAATCTATTTTGTGTTTGATGACAAGCTAATCTGTTTCGGTAATAACATAATTTTGTTATTGATGACTATATAGTCGGTTTGATGACAACATATTCTAGATGATTGACTATGTATTTCTGTATTTGATGACAATCTAATATATTTTGATGGCACTATACTCTTGTTGACAATATATTCCGGTGTTATCAAATTGATAACGATACTTTGATGACGCTATACTCTTGTGTCATTTCTGGATGATTACTACATTTAATGATTATACTTTGATGACATATTACTTGTACTTTTTATTTCTATTCACCACAGGTTTAAAATGGATCCTATAATATTAAATTAAAGATCATTATTCTGCAAGGATAAATCAATATTGTAAGTTCAACTTGTCTAAAGTCTTCAAAACATCTTTCCCGTTTCAAACTACAATGATCTATACAATTGTTGCTTGGGTACTATCTTCAGATTAGGTCACTCAAAGAAGTTTGGTGGTAAATTAGTACACTATATCCCAATGCATGAAATTGAGACAAAAAAGGGTGAGAAGTGGTTTAATGTCAATGGGAAGATTGCTCTTTTTTCAAGAATAAGGATCCGGTGTGAAGTGCCCTTATGGTGTGAAGTGCGAAGTTTCTCGGATACACATATAACACGCTAATGTTCACATATAGCACGCAATCGTTCAGTTCTAAGAGGATAAAAAAAATCACCCAGAAAACGTAAAAAAAAAAGAAAAAAAGTTCACCATTAATTACAAAAATGCCACTGCATGGATTCATTAAAAAACCATCTTTTAATCTCAGCCCTCCATTTTCTAATCTAATGACTCAACATTCTTCACATTTCACACCATAATGGCACTTCACACCAGAACCCACCTCCATTTTTCAATAGTTGAATATGCTACTATAACTGGTCTTAATTGCAATCAAATTCTTGATGACAACCCCTGAAATTGATTCAAGATTTGAGCTTGACATTTGAACATTGTCATATGAAATTCTAGTAAACTTGTTAGATAGTGAAGAAGACATCAATATGAAGCTTAGGCAGATGCACTTATTACTTGATGGGGTGTTATATCCAAGAGATCTTCATCAGATATTAACCCGATTGCGTACGCTCTTTCGAGTGACATGGAGTTGTTCTCGAGATACCCTTGAGGGAGGTTATGATTCTATGATGTCATTGCTTCTCTAATGCAATTCAATAGAAAAGGTCACAACAGTACGAGCTCTAGGTATGGATTACAACCTATATGGATACCCAATGACATTTCAAGTAAGTGTCTTCACTTCTAAATAATATGCATATATGTATTTTTTTTGTGATGACACGCTATCTATTGTTTTATACCTTTTTGTGTGAATTCAAGATGTGGATCTTCAAAACATTCCCATTTTTGCTTGCCACAGTTTCGTGTGCACCAACCCCTCCAAGAACTTTTTTGTTGATTCTTTGTTGGTCTTACAACAAAAAGAACAATAAGAACATCAATGTCAAAACCATTTTAACTACTGTTGCAGCCAAACATTTTGTACGTAAAGCGTAAATTACTCTCATAGTGTCATCCACAGACTATTAATGACATAATTACGAATGAGGACACTATATACTATCATCAATTTGATGACAATATGTTATAATCAATTTGGTGATAATATGTTATCATCAATTTGGTGACAATATACTTTCATCACATTGATGACAGTTGTCATCACTTTTGTATTTGTCATCAAAGAATAATTATTATCATCAAACCATTCATTAATGTCATCAATAGTATTGAAAACCAATATAAATGATGACAAAATCATATATGAAACTAGAGACACTATTGAATTTTGATTACATATTTGTTTTTTTCCAGAACGTGTTTTTCCTATAATTGCTGATTTAGGTGACTTGATCAAGCTCTCTTTTCCTGATGAGACTCACAATCCAACACTTGATGCATACTTTGAAGGCTCTTGCAAAGATCAACAGTTTGTTACAAGTATGATTGATAATATTATTGATGAAGGCAACATCTTGGATGATTTCCAAATTGCTCCAATGCAAACTATCAACACGAAGTTAGGGAAGAGGAGTAGATAAAGTGCGAAGATAGTGATGACAAAAAGAATAAGAAAAATAAGAAGGTTGAAAAGGTTAATTCGACTCAAAAGATTCGTGCTCCAAAGACCAAGGTTAAGGAGGCCAATAGTGATAAGTCTATTGTGCCCATTAGTGAAATAACAGAACATGCAAAAAATTCCTAAGTACCAGGTATAATCTTACACCCTTCATGATATTATAATTGATGACATTGTGATGACAATAATTTTAATGAAATAAACTAGTTTCATGATGACAATATCCGTGATGATATTTTAATATATTTATACCTTTGATGGCATTGTTTGTCATCACATTATGCCCTTTGTTGACATTATCTCTAACGACATTATCATTGGTGTCATTTCTCTTTTACCTGTGATGACATTTGTTTTTGATGACATTATCATTGAATACACTATCTTTGATGATAATATTTCGTGATGATATTATAATTGAATACACTGTGATGACACTATCTTTGCTTACAATATTTTGTGATGACATACTATTTGTGATGCCAACATTTATTGATGATGTAATCATTGATTACACTGTGATGACATTATTTGTGATGACAATATTTCGTGATAACATCATTGATGACATTGTGATGAAAATATTTGTTCATTCCTAATTTGATGACACTTTTCTTATGTAGTAGCTCATTAAGAATCTTTGCAACTAAAGCTTAAGCTCTCTCGTGCACTGATTGATGAATCTACCCAACCAAAGTTAAGGGTCAATCATGTGTCAAGTAAAGAAGCTGCCCATCTAAAGACGAGGCTTCAACGTGCATCAACTTCGAAAGTTGTTCCTCCCGTTACCAATCATCCCTTCAACACTTGCTCTAAGATTATGCGCAACCTTGTGCCTCCAGTTAATACGGATCAAGAGAATGTGAAGGAAACAAGAGCTCCTATTGCTGAAAGGAAACATGGAGCTCCTATTGGTGAAAAAACAACTCTAATTAACACCGAGAAGGACTCGCTTGTTGAATTGGTGAAAATGATGGAGGAAAAATTAGATGTCCATCATATATTGTTATCAAAAGTACATTGTAAGGTGAATGGTAACTCTTTTCAACTATATGAAAATCAACAACACCAAAAATAATCAAATAAATGATAAGTGGAAAGGATGTAAGTGATGATGAAGATAGTTTCCCTGAAGAGGTAATTCTTGGAAGCAAAGTTGGAGCTGATGAAGTGAAGGAT
Organism: Phyllobates terribilis; assembly: GCF_046119375.1. Lineage (NCBI taxonomy): Eukaryota > Metazoa > Chordata > Amphibia > Anura > Dendrobatidae > Phyllobates > Phyllobates terribilis. Next base: position 776 of record NW_027368556.1, on the reverse strand, counting down.
GCGAACGATAGGAAGGATGGGAATGATAAGAAGAATGTATTACTAGATGTTGTCATGGTTGTATCTGAAGTTGTCATTGCTTTAAAATGCAAGGATAAAGTTGTCAAGGCTGATGTTGAAGGTGGTGAATAGTTAAAGGTCGATGAAAATTTCAAGGTAACTGTTCAATTGATGGAAATGATCCTAACAATCCTAATTATTTGTATCTTGTACGTGCAAAATGTGATGTTGACCTTTATGTTGTTATACAAGGTATAAAGTCTATGTGTTCACAGTGTCCTCATCATTATCATATGTTTGATACTCTGGTTACTCCTGATGATTGTTTTGATGTGCTTCAAGCTGAAGAACAAGCCAAGAAGAGTGATGTTGACAACGGCTCCACACCAACCCTCATTGACACCGAAAAAAAAGATTATGATTTAGAGATAACATTGTAGGACATGACGTGTCATATTGGTAAAGTCATCACACAAGAAAGTTCTGATGCCAATTCTGTTGAGTTTAATGACAAGGTTGTTGGTCAAGGTTGTTGAGTGTGATGACAAGGTTGTTAGCGACAAGGCTATTGATGATAAGAAGTCAAATGAAAAAGGTATAGATGAAAGTGATGATAAAAGCAGAGTTGATGACAAGAATCATGATGACATGGTTGATTAGATTCATTATGATAAGGTTAAAGAAGGCAATGATGAAAAAAGAAAAAAAGATGACAATACTAGGGATGACATTCATATTCTTGTTAAGCCTGTTGACGACAACAATAATGATGACAA
>NW_027368555.1:0-48949 GCF_046119375.1 Phyllobates terribilis | reverse complement strand
AATTAAGTCCGATGATCTCCGAATTATAAAACGTGTCTTACGTAGGATCTTATCGTGGTATGCTTGTGAAAGCGTAGCACACACAAAGATGAATCCTAGGAAGCCATTTTTTCCTAATGTTACATCGATCAACTCTTGAGACCGGAGGTCTTGCCATATGTAACACACTGAAAAAATGGATAAATTAGGTCCAAATGACTATAGTTATGTTATTCAGGTGATTAATATTATGAATCATATCACACATAAATAACAAGCACATTACCAGTCAATCTGGTTACACATATGACAAAGAAAACACCAACATTGTACAAATACACTAATTAAACCAAACTACAGAAAATAGATTATTACTCATAAGGGACAACTCACTTGTATTACACAATATAAAATTTCTAAAACTAAAACATCACTTCTTTCCCACCACACATGTGTTCCCTGAATCCTATGAAATTTCAATGTCTCACATATTGTATATTTTGTTGGTATTGTGAGTGTCGTACTCGTAGTTCAGCCAAACTTTTCTCGTCGTATCCTTAGGCATATTCATAAACAGATGGCGGGGGTAGTCATCACCAAGTTTTGAAATTGTAAAACACCACAACTTAGATTCCTCCTCAACGTAACCATCTTTATCAACCATGTCCATCATATATAATACCTCAGAAAATCATAGTTTTTTCTAACCTTTCCCATTATCCGTACTATCACACCCACTATCCATAACAGAAAGCATCTTCGTAACCGTAACCACAACCAATGTCATGTGCTTGCTAAGTGCGCTTTCCACTTACTACTAGTGAACTACACATTTGTTTGGGTAGGGTAAGTTGATTCACCTACGAAGTGCCTGCTCTCGATTTTCAAGTAGGGGTAATGGATGTCAATGATTCATGTACACACAACAAGAAGTCTTCGTAGGCTCTATCTGTCCTTAAATTATCCACTAGCGCTTGCATATTTTGTCATCCTTCCTTGTATTTAGTGTCAAGCTAGATATCAAACTCATTCAACTATGTACTCCCCAAGTTTAAACATCTTGAAGTTGAAGTGTAATGTAAGGAGGTTGAGGTACTGAATTGGGTGACATGCATGGAAAAATTACATTCTTACATGTCATCACCGTATTCCCAAATACTTCATCCCAAACTTCCCACTGCGCAGGATCAACACCTATATTTCAAAAATTGAGATATTCCTTCAGTCTCGTCTCTTCCACAACGTATATGTAATCAATTTCAAATGCCACAAAATGTAAATTCTATACACATAATTGAAATAAATAGCATATTCACCTTCTTAAATCGTTCCCAACACTCATTTGGAAGGGTCACCGTTCCCGTATTTTTATCCCAACCATCCTTAGTGACATCAAACCTCAAACCACAACACCCCTTCCATAATTTTTTCCTGTTCTCTGCTTTGTTTCTCGGAACATATTTTCCCAAAGTGATTCCCATATGTTCTAGGAAATACTTGTTCACAATTTCCCAGTCATATCACTATTTCTAGTCGAACTTCATATGGAATTGTTTTAAAACCTTCATTACGGTGAGTGTTAAACTGTCCGTCCATCGAAATCACACACCCTTGCCATCATCATGAACTTGATCAATTTCAATCTCGGGTACATTTTCCGTCATTCTTCAACTACATGTACTAAATTTTGAGAATAACATGTTTGGCTTTTGTTTTGTTTAGAAGTGTAAATATATTCATTCCTTACATAAATTCGGTCATGGTTACACTCTAATCAAAATTGACATAGTTTCCAGATATCAGACACATCACTTCAATTCAAGGCTATTTTAACCACAAATGCCTTCAAAATAGACTAGGAGCCAAAAGAGGGCACGCAAGCAAAACACAAATAATAACAGGACTCTAAAGTGCAACTGAAGGATAAAAAAAGATTTTAATTTTCTTACTAGATAACATAATTGGCCAAAGTCCAACTAGGATAGCAAAGATGAAAATACTTGTCATCTTTCATGAAAATGAATATATCTAGCTGATATTAACTACAGCAGAAACTACAAAGCCCAATGCTAAAGAAAAGCTAGAAACAAAATAAAGAGTACCATCATTCACTAAGGTGAAATTGAAAGTAAGCTCAAAAGGATTAATCAAAGAACACGCTCAAGTGCATCAAGCAAAATGATGCAGGACTCGCTTGATAATATAATATGCAATTGAAAGTCAGCCAATTTGAGTTCAAACAAGGAAATAACATTAAATCTCCTCCAAATTATATAAATAAAAGCATCAATTACCAGAAAATGAGTAAGAAATATGGAGCTGCGATGAAATCGCAAGAAAATGTGTGAACACATAGCTCCAGTTGCAGATCATAGATACAAAATCAGAATAAAATAACAAGCTAATGATTCCAGCAGAGAATGTATTACCAGAATCAAGAGGTGCAGACCAAAATGGCCCAATTGTTGGTGTGCATGGTAGTCGAGGGACCCGTGCCAAGACATTGTTTTGGTACCAATTGGTAGATATCAAGAGTATGGATGAGAGGAAGACAAATCAGAGTACGAAAAAATTGATTGTTCCTCTTCCTATCTTCTGCTGCAGTTCATTTGGGACGAATCATTGGAGGAAAAAGGAATATTAAAATTCGTAGCTTTACGATTTTTACATCTGGAGTACAACTTCTCCTCCCATACTTTCGGTAAAAATTGATTTTGGAAATGATGTTTTGGAGCAGAAATACTCTTTTATAGGGGTGATGTGGTGGTGGAACGAAGGATGCGAAACTCGAAACACAAAACACGGAGTGGTGTCCGGTGGGGAGAGACACCTTCAACGTTGCACTTGTGTCCGGTAGGAAACTCCGTTGTTGTGGCCACCGTTTAAGATCATTATTATCCATGCCCACAAATCTCATCCCGGTCTCATATTTTCAATATAATATTGATTTTTTTATCCAATCTTCCAACCAACTCAACCACAATACCAAAAATCACATTTATCCCTGACCTTTAATGTGATCACCAATTCAACAAATTTTTATTTTTCACTTTCTTATATTATAACATAACTACAATATAATAAAATTTAGCTGAGTAATAGATTTGTTTCATATTTGATTTGTTTCAATTACTTATATTTTTCACACGTTTATTTTTCACTTTTTATTTTTCATCTTTAATATTAGATTTGTTTCATACATTGTGCAATCTAGTTGATTATTTTATAATAATAAAATTGAGAATAAAATAACTCATTTGATCTATTTGGCTAAAATAAATAAAAAAATGGAGAAATAAAAGTAGATTTTTTAAATGTGTTAAATAAATTAATATTGGTCTCATTCAATAGAAATTTATTTTTTATAAATTTTTGATATAAATTGTATAATTTTTTATTTATATAATAACATATAATTAAAATATAAAACTAAAAAAAATATAACCAATAGGGGTGACAAGTGTCACAACCCTATTGGTTGGGTGAACCAAGGTTGTGAGCGACCTCTGTGGTCGCCGGTGGGGGTTGGGTCGACCAGCTTGGTCGCCCAGCCCTCCATTTATTTATTTTTTCAATTTTTTAATTGTGGGGCCCACAGACCTTTTCACACCCACCGATACCGATAAGAATGGTCTAAGGAGAGGGGCGCCGAAGTATTTTTTATATTCTTTATTTCGTGTTAATTCGAACATCTACGAATTAAATCTTATCCGATCCGAAACACGATCAAAAAATAATGGATTGGTTTTATTGGATTGGTTTGTCGGATTTTAGAAGAGGATTTTAAAATTCGGTTTGTTTGCAAACCCCTACTCTTTTGGTTCATTGGCGTACTTACATATGCAAAATTTGAGGCTTTAGACCTGTTTTACATGTAATTTTAATTTATGCCCAAGTGAAGCACAATAGCGCAGATTACGAGTCTGTTTGTTTGTGTTTATTTAGGCATTGAAGGAGAAGGTTTCCACATTTCATCTCTCATTTCAGCTTCAGATGTGCATTCGACTGCACCTTGGAGGGGAGTCGGAGAATATTGAAGATGGCTGGAATTTGGTTTAAATAAACTTAATTTCATCCCCTAAACCCCCTACGGTACGCTAAATTATCTTGTAGTTGAATACTTTTTCTTGTTTTTCCCCTAGGCTAATGCATCAAATGAGAAATGTTAGCTTCAATTAGTACATTGACAAAATTCAACTTGAATAGGTTTAATTTGCTGAAATGTGAGAAAGGGAAACCAAAACATCTATGTGTTATTGTTAATTTTCTGGGAAAAATCTATTAAGGCTAAGGTACTCTTGTTTTGTATGAATTTGAGTGCTCTATGTGAATGAGTAGGCACAGTATTATTGAATTTGTTAGAGAATTTAGTTGGTGGTAGGTTATATGGGTTGTGGATCTAGGTAATTACATTAAAGTGGTTAGTCATGTTTACATTACATTTGTGGAGGCTTTTGTATTGTTGTTTCTTTAATACTGAGATCCTTCGTTCTCCATGAATACAGTTAAACACATTAAGTGTTTGTTGTGGGTTTTGACGAGTTAAGGATCGAGATAAAAAACGAATGTAACAAGATATATGCGTGAGTTTTACACTTACTCTATATTCAATAAACAAAAGCTATTAATCTAGTGTCTAAAGAATAGCTCTCAACGAAGCAAGTATATATAAGAGTGATTTGCTTGTTGAAAACGTTTATAGAGTAGCTTTGAATCGACTAGCACTTAGAGAAGAGTAGCTTGATTGACTAGCTTTAGTGTTTAATATTTGCAGAAGTTAAAAACACTTTTAAGCGAGTCTATTTCCCTCAAGTAAACATAGCGCGCTACAAAGAGAGTGTGCTATAAATGCAGAATAAAGAGGGAAATCCATAATATGAATCTTATATGGTTAAATGAAATATTCAGCTCAATATGCATAGAGAGACTTGGTAAGTTGTTAACCCTTGTAAATAATACATGCCCGGGATGAAACTCATCCATATATTGAATATAATGAATAGAGGATTACAAGGCCTTATACCACTCCACTCACTACACTCGCCTTCAGCTCACTTACAACGTTTGCTACTATCAAGTTGTATAGACGACACTCGCTCCCTCAGAGTTCACCAACCGGCCCCAAAAACTCAACCTTACTAACCTCCCATCTTTCAGTCATGTTGCATCCCTCCAAGACACTTAATGTACTAACTCCCAGGCTTTCCTAATCCTATTGCATTTGTTCTAGCTAGACTTTCTCTCCCTCTCAAGGTTTGCCAAGCTCGTGCGAATGAAAACAACTATTATAACTATTTATAGAAATCCTAAACTTATTCCCCAGTTTAGAAAACTATATACAATATTGTAATAAAGGAGATTGCCACCTTAGCAATCCGTGTGACTACTCTCCCAGGCAGCTCCTCCACAGATTCTCCTTTTTCTTGAGCAACAAACTTGTAACAAACTCTGCCACGCTAACAATCCGCTCAACACCACTCCGCTTCAACTCTTCCACCCTAGCGATCCACACTCCTTGATGTGGGATTATCTCCCACAAGCTCGGACATAGATTATCTCCCACACACTAAGAACAAGTGTTCTAAGTGTTTTTCAAACTTGAAAGCAAGCAAGAACAAGAATAAAGGAAGAGTTTTGAAGGGAGAAATAGATATGTTCTTGAATAGAACTTCTCTATCTATGTAATTCACCTTGGACTTAACCTCAACACAATACAAGAAGAGAAAGAACTAAGCAAGCTATAACTTAACACAACATGGAGATATACTACCATGAGCACCAAGAGTTTCCCATTCAACAAGTTTACACAATAAATTACATAAACAAGGTGAAATAGGCAAGGTAAGCAGTTTGGTAGCTCTTCTCAAACGAACAAATGTGGCCCTTGAGAAACAAGGAGGAGTTTTACTCTACTACAATATCAATTCAATCAAAATCCCTTAGTGAAGGTTAACTTTAGGCTTTTATACCTAGGTTGGACCCGGCCATTTGACACCTAAAAATATTTGAAATAAGGAGCAAATTACCCCATGATAAGTTCCACAAAATAGTTAGGGAAGAGGGTGAAAACGTTACACCTAGACAACTTAGCCGGCTAAGTGTCTAGTTGTGATAGTTGCACAAAAACGCCAAATGCAGCCATGTTGGAGTCCTCCAATGGCTTGGATTTCTTCATTGGATTTGTTGGGGATGAGCACTTTTTTCACATGCCAGAAGTGTAGAATCAATGGGTTCCAAATCATGCCCTAAGTCTTGAGTCAAAGTTGCTTGTAGAATGAGGTCTTGGATCTTCTTTGACATAGCTCTTGTGATGGCTCCTTGGGTAGTTGGCTTGAGGGATGCTCCTGCATCATTCCTTCCCTCTTGAGAGAGGCCTGACCCCAGTCCACCCCCTCACATAATGGGCAATGGCTCTTCTTGGCTAGCTTCCTCCCATGCTTCATCTTGTTGTTCTTCAAAGAGTGTGAGATCTCCTATGTTGAAAGTTGGGTTCACTTCATACTCCTCAGGTAGGTCAATGACATAGGCATTGTAACTAACCACTCTTAACACCTTGAATGGTCCATCTCCTCTTGGAGGGGGCTTGGAAGTCCTTAGGTTTGGAAATCTCTTCTTCCTTAGATGCACCCATACTAGATCACCTTCTTTGAGCAACACCTTCCTTCTAAACTTGTTCTTTGTCCTTGCCACACTGTTGGCCAATCACTCTAGCCTCTCTCTGGTCCTCTCATGGAGGTCTTTGATGAGCTTCACTTGGTTCTCTGCACTATAGTCACACTTCTCTTTGCAAGGCAAAAGAATAAGATCAAATGGGGTTAGGGGGTTAGTGCCATAAACACACATGAATGGGCTCCGTTTTGTGCTAGAATGGGTGGCTCTATTGTAGGAAAACTCCACATGTGATAACAAGTCTTCCCATGCCTTTAGGTTACTCTTAATCAAGGCTGTAAGCATTGTACCTAAGGTTCTATTGATCACTTCCGTTTGTCCATCCGTTTGTGGGTGACTAGATGTAGAGAATAAGAGTCTAGTGCCTATCTTTCCCCACAAGATTCTCCAAAAATGGCTAAGGAATTTAGGATCTCTATCACTCATAATGGTCCTAGGCAAGCCATGTAGTCTTACAACCTCAGAGAAGAACAAGTTAGCTACACTAGTGGCATCCTCAGTTTTGTTACAAGCAATGAAATGTGCCATCTTACTAAATCTATCTACCACCACAAAGATGGAATCTCTAGCCCTTATAGTCCTAGGCAAACCAACTATAAAGTCCATACTAATGTCTAGCCATGGTGCACTAGGTATAGGCAATGATGTGTACAATCCTTGGGGTTTAACTTTGTATTTGACTTAAGGCACTCTATGCATCTCTTAAGCATGTTTTCTATGTCTTTGAGCATATGAGGCCAAAAGAAATGGGAACTCACAATGGATAGAGTCTTGTCTCTCCCAAAGTGCCCCATTAGTCCTCCCTTGTGAGATTCCTCCAAAGAAGAAGCCTAAGAGAACACTTAGGTATACAAACTCTATCAACTTTAAACAAGAATCCATCAAACAAGTAACACTTGCCCAATTGACCCTTGTCAAGGCAATGAGCATAAATAGCTCCAAAATCAGAATCATGTCCATAAAGTTCCTTGATGTAGGTGAAACCTAACACCTTGGAATCTTGGGTGGTGAGTAAGGCATGTCTCCTAGAGAGAGCATCAGTCACTACATTGCCTTTCCACTTCTTATACTTGATAATATAAGGGAAAGTCTCAATGAACTCCATCCACATACCATGTCTCCTATCAAGTTTGTCTTGACTTCTAAACTGTTTAAGTGACTCATGGTCAGTATGCAAGACAAACTCACTAGGCCAAAGATAATGTTGCCAAGTTTTCAACACCCTAAACAAGGCATACAATTCTTTGTCATAAGTAGAATAGTTTAGAGTTGCACCCTTAAGTTTCTCACTAAAGAAAGCAATAGGCTTACCCTCTTTCATAAGAACTCCTCCAATTCCCACACCACTTGCATCACACTCAACCTCAAAGGGCCTTGTAAAATCTGGCAGAACTAGGAGTGGTGCCTCGGTTAGCTTAGGCTTGAGCTCATTGAATGCTTCTTCTTGCCTTGGTCCACATTGAAATATGATATTCTTCTTTGTGAGTTCATTTAAGGGGGAGTAAATGGTGCTCAAGTCTTTGAAAAATCTTCTATAGAAGCTAGCAAGTCCTTGGAAGCTCCTAACTTGTGTTGCACTTGTTGGAGTTGGCCAATCTTGTATGGCCTTGATCTTGTCCTTGTCCACCTCCAACCCCTTAGAACTCACTACAAAGCCAAGAAAAGTTATATGATTAGAGTAGAAATTACATTTCTTAATATTAGCAAAGAGTGATTCATTTTTGAGCTTGGATAATACTTCCCTTAGGTGGTAGGCATGGTCAAGTAGTGATTTAGAGTAGATGAGAATATCATCAAAGTAAACCACAACAAACTGGCCTATAAAGCTTCTTAGCACATAGTTCATCAATCTCATGAAGGTTGAGGGAGCATTGGTGAGGCCAAATGGCATGACAAGCCTTTCATAGAGGTCAAACTTGGTCTTGAATGCAGTTTTCCATTCATCACCTCCTCTCATTCTTATTTGATGATAACCACTCTTGAGATCTATCTTGGAGAAGCATGTGGCTCCATGGAGCTCATCTAACATTTCATCAAGCCTTGGGATTGGATGTCTATACTTGATTGTGATGTTGTTGATGGCTCTACAGTCCACACACATTCTCATGGTGCCTTCTTTCTTTGGCACTAAGAGAACTGGCACGGCACAAGGGGACATACTCTCCCTAATGTATCCCTTCTCTAGTAACTCTTGCACTTCTGTCTCCACTTCCTTACACTCAATGGGATTCATCTTATAGACTGGCCTATTGGGGAGTATAGAACCGGGTATGAAGTATATTTGGTGCTCTATGCCCCTAAGTGGAGGAAGGCCTAGTGGTAGCTCTTGTGGAAACACTTCATGGAAGTAATCTAGGACATCTTGAATGAGTTTAGGTAGGGTGATTTGTGGGCTATCTGAGGTCATGTTGTGGCTCTTCACTAAGCTCATGAGTCTTGCATCCTTGGGCACAAAACCATCCTCCTTAACTTCATTAAACACAAGCATGGAAAATTGTCCTTGGCACTTGGAAGCATACATAGCCAATGGCTTGTCTTTGGTCCTAGGCTTCTCCTTCACCTTATCCTTCATTCTCTTAGCTTATACAGCTTCAAAAATTTGGTGAGGAGTTATAGGCTTCAATGTGGTTATTTTTCCATTAAACATAAATGTGTACTTGTTTGTGAACCCATAATGTGTGACCTTATTATCATATTGCCAAGGTCTACCTAGTAATAGATGACATGCTTGCATAGGTAAGATATCACATAGGATGGTGTCTACATAGTGTCCTATCTTAAGTGTGACTTTGCATTGCTTATGGACCTTAAGTTCTCCACAATCATTCTTCCAATGCAACTTATAAGGTCTAGGGTGCAAGATTGAAGGTAGGCTAAGTTTGTCAACTAACTCACTACTAGCAATGTTGCAACAACTCCCTCCATCTATGATCACATCACACACTTTATCTTTGATCAGACATCTACTATGAAACAAGTTCTCTCTTTGATTATCTTCCACTATCTCAGTTTGCACACTTAATGCTCTCTTGCAAATTAACACTTCTCCTTGTTCATATTCTATCTCATTAGTGTCCTCTCCTAAGTCATCTTCTATAGTAAGATTAGGGTCATTCTCCTCAGTTTCACGCTCGGATTCATATTGTCCTAGGGCATTGATAACCATCACTCTTTTTTTAGGACAATCTCTCCTAAAATTGCCCTTCCCTTTGCACTTAAAACATTCTAAATTACTAGACTTAGGAAGCACATTATTGGATGTTTGAGGGGGTTTAAGAGTACTCCTTTGAGTGACATGGAATTGCCTTGGGGCTTAGGAAATTATCTTGAAGGTGGGGCAACCTTAGGCTGAATTGGAGTGCTAGATGATGGCCTTCCATTCCATGTGTTGCCTTGAGTAGTAGGCCTAGATGTGGGCCTTGCAGTTTGCAAAAATCTTTGGTGATCTTCCTTTCCACCTTGATAGCATTGTGTAGGAGTTGATCACTTGTGTCATAAGGGTACATATCCACTTCTAGGGAGATATATGGATTATGGACCCTTAAGAATCTAGCATTGTTGTCCACATGGCTCTCTTTAATGTCAGCCTTGATCATGGCCATGTGCATGGCATTGTACACGTCCTCCACACTCATGCTTCCTTGTTTCAAACTCTCTAGCTTGTATCTAAGCTCTCTTTTGTAATGTTCTGGTACAAACCTCTCCCTCATGTGTCTCTTCATGTCAACCCAAGTGGTGATAGGTTGTTCATACAAATCCCTTCTTCCTTGAGTAAAACTATCCCACCATAGCATGGCATAGTCTTGAAACTCCAATGTTGCAAGTTGTATCTTCTTCATCTCAGGGAAGTTGTGACAAGCCCAAATCTGATCCATTTTCCTCTCCCACACTAAGTACAAATCAGGATCACACTTGCCCTCAAAGCTAGGGATCTTGACCTTCACTTTTCCAATATCATCTTCCTCTCTTGGCCTAGGAGCTTGATCATATCTTTGCTCATGTCTTTGGAACCTTGGCCTCCTTCCTCTTCCTCCTTGCCTCATGTACCTATCCCCCTGAAACTCATCAACACCATCATCACTATACCTATTCAAATCAGGAGAGTTAGGGTTAGAAAACTCCCTTGGATAGTTCATTGGTGGAGGTCTAGGCAATGGTGAGACAATGGGTCTAGTGGGTACTCTTATGGGACCCGGCCTTAGGTGAGATGATATGGATTCATGCCTTACTTCTTGGCTTGGTAATGGTAGTTGAGTGTGCGGGAGTGAAGTCCCTCCAACTTCAAATTGTGTCCCTAGAACTATAGGTGGTGTTCTAGGCTTGGCTTGTTTGGATTCAACGGTGGCTAGTCTACTAGAGAGGTCACCAATGACCTTCTTCAAGTCACTAAGAATGTTCACTAAATCAGGTTGATTAGTGATGCTATTGTCCGAGGGTAGGTGTGGGTGAACCTCCTCTTGTTGAGATCCATGTTGGGATCCTTGTTGTGAGCTAGGCTTGATCAAAGACAACAAACAATGAACAATGTTAATGTTAGTCTAATAAGTTTGTGTTTGCTTGTGCTTGATCCACTCTACACTCTTAAATGTCCTCTAAAACCTTCTCTATTTAATCACCTTATCATTGCAATGTAATGCTAGTAACAATTGTTAGATTGGTACACTAAGATGCTTAATCAACAAAGAGTTATAGCTAGCATAGATATGTAAGTGCATTTGTAAGAAGATGATGTAGGAATGTGTTTAGCTCAAAGGGACTTGAGAACGTTTTACCTCAGTTATGGTGCATAAAGAAGCCCTTGAAATGCCATTTATTTGACTTGGAAGTGTCCTTGACAATTAGGCTAGGATATGTGTTTAAACTAGGCTTAGTATAGCCGAGTACTAAGGCATAAGGGTGGGGTTAGGCTAGGTGTGAGGGGCTCATGGCAATCCCCTATCTCCTCCTTCTTTATATGTTTTAGGACACTTGGTCACGTTGCAAATGTTTCACTTGGGAGACACAACAAAAGGTACAAGACTTGGTTAAGAATAAGAAAGAAAGCACGTTACCCGGGGTGCAAAATGTGTGTTGCGCACAACTTTGGGCGTTTGTTCCAATAGGTTAATGAGCTAGAATGGATGTGAGCTTTCTTGATTCTTGTAGTGGGGGATTTTCTATGTGGAAGGCTCAGGTCACATCTCAAAAGGCACGACCCAATGTGGTTGCAAAGTCTTGTGAATAGGCTAGGTCAACACATGTGAAAAGTAGATAATGACACTTTACCGCTTTGGGAAAGAATTGACTTTAGTGTTTGGACAATCTACTTGTGAATTTTGGTTGGTTTTTTTGCCCTAAACAGATCAAATGTTGTTCTTCATGGGGCTCGTAAGTGTTCTTCAATTGGTTGTGTTTGATTTGAGGTGTGAAGCTTCAAAGATGGGTTCTTGACCACTTTTGTGCGTGATTTCAAGCACCCGGCTAGGGTTTAGGATTTGGTTCTCTCTTAGACACTTACTCAACTTTGATTGGTGATTCTTTAGGCCTCCTCAAACAATTCAAACTTTGGTTCTAGTTCCTACAAACACTCAAAAGATTCATTATACTTAGACCAACAAAAAAGGCACACAACAACAAGGTTTTGGCTAGTGTTTGGGGCTGTTTTTTGGTGTGACTTTGCAAGTGTTGAAAAGCACTTTGTTTTTGTGTTTATAAGGGTGAGAGATGGTTGAAAACTCAGCTGAGCTCTGATACCACTTGATGTGGGATTATCTCCTACAAGCTCGGACCTAGAGTATTCAACCAACACACACTAAGAACAAGTGTTTTAAGTGGTGTTCAAACTTGAAAACAAGCAAGAACAAGAAGAAAGAAAGAGTTTTGAAGGGAGAAATGGATATGTTCTTGAAGACAACTTCTCTATCTATGTAAGGCACCTTGGAATTAACCTCAACACAATACAAGAAGAGAAAGAACTAAGCAAGCTATAACTTAACACAACATGGAGATATACTACCATGAGCACCAAGAGTTTCCCATTCAACAAGTTTACACAATCAATTAAATAAAAAAGGTGAAATAGGGAAGGTAAGAAGTTTGGTAGCTCTACTCAAACTAACGAAGGTGGCCCTTGAGAAATTAGGAGGAGTTTTACTCTACTACAACATCAATTCAATCAAATGCCCTTAGTGAAGGTTAAATTTAGGCTTTTCTACCTAGGTTGAACCCGGCCTTTTGAAACCTAAAAATACTTGAAATAAGGACCAAATCACCCACAGATAAGTTCCACAAAATAGTTAGGGAAGAGGGTGAAAACATTACACCTAGACAACTTAGCCGGCTAAGTGTCTAGTTGTGATAGTTGCACAAAAACGCCAAATGCAGCCATGTTGGAGTCCTCCAATGGCTTGTGTGTCTTCATTGGATTTTTTGGGGATGAGAACTTCTTTCACATGCCAGAAGTGTAGAAGCAATGGGTTCCAAATCGTTCCCTACGTCTTGAGTCAAAGTTGCTTGTAGAATGAGGTCTTGGATCTTCTTTGAGATAGCTCTTGTGATGGCTCCTTGGGTAGTTGGATTGAGGGATGCTCCTACATCACTACTCACTCTCCATAGGTAGAAAGAAATTCGCCTACCGTAAGCTTGAATCCATTCCCATTGCTGGCACGAATACTCTACACACTGGTGCAACATAAGCCACCTGGAGAGATTCCCTTCACTTCAATTCTTCATCGTTGAAGCATTGGATACACTAGCCGGCAGCGACTCTCCTCGTCTCTGTGATAGTCCTTGGCCTTTAACTCTTCTTCATATCTTCACTTCAAAATTGTGATTCTTCAACTTAGAGTTTATTGAGACTGCCTTTGCAGTATCTTCTATTTTTCCAAGGCTCAAAGCTAGTCTCTAACTTGTTCACTTAGTCAAAACCACTCTCCTGGCTTCTTAAGCTACTCTTGTAATGCTTAGAAAACACAAGATAGATCAAATATAGTGTTTATCATCATCAAAACAAAAGGAGCAATAAGTCTGAGAAAGCTCAAACTAACAATTTCCCCCTTTTTGATTATGACAAATACTTAAACAATGTAAGCACATCTATTTCAAAAAATACTCAATTAAGCTATAAGATTTAAAGTGAAGCTAAACTGATACTCGACGCATTGACCAAATCTGCTTAAAATCTATCTAAAGCCACTTAGCAAGTGTACCTTTATTCCCCCTTATACCAAGACGGTCTAACTTCTTTCTAATTAGTTAAATCAATTTACCCGTTTTTCTTCCCCCTTTTGACATCATCAAGTATGCAATATAACTCATGCAAAGGGAACTAATAGTGTAAAGGAAACAAGCTTAACTCGATTAAGCAAGTAAATCAGGACATTCAACACAATAAACCAAGGTGTAACCAAGTAGAACAGTGAGAGATTATAGAAACAAAAGCACATTGTCATTCATAAAAACCTTACACCCTTATAGATGGGGGAGGGGGGGGGGGGTGCTACGATAGTAGTTAATCGTAGACATGCAAAAAGCACAAAGTCAGAAGCAAAATAACACACAAGCAATAACAGACTAATCATCATGCTCGTGAGTAAGAGCTACTAGTTTCTGAGTTATGTTGCTCTGTTCGTCTTGTCGTTCAGTGAGTAACTGGACCTGTGTATGAATCTTGATGAGACGCTTCTCAACCGTGGCGTGGAGGGACTGGATAGATGATATGATGCTCGAAGAAGACTCGCTGGCAGCGAGTGTAGTAGGTTCTCAGAACTGAGTGCGAGAAGAGCTGGCACCAGGTATCAGGGTCTTGGAGGGTTTCGTGACAAGATCGGTGACCTTCTCCAGGGTTAGAACATCATTAAAGCTAGTCTCGGTGACTGGCTTTTACATACCCTCATTCTTCAGCATTTGGGAGATGATGTGCGGGAATGTAAGCGGGCTGCCATGGTGACCTCTGGATGCCACTAAATGGGAGAACATAATTTGGGCAGTCCTAACCAGCTCCCCATTAAGGCATTGAGCCATAATACAACAATCAGAAATAGTAACCTGATCGATACCCGTGTTGCGAGGCGTGATGTTCTTCATAATTAAGTGATGCAACAGTCGCTTCAATGCGGCAAGGTGCTCAACCTTTAGTGTCACTGGAACATTCTTGCCAAAAACTGCTTCCTTGATCTTTGTCTAACCGCTTCGAAAATGTTTCTTGTATAAGCGTCCAAATCCCACCAAAGATCCATCCGGTCATGACACTTGACCGATTGCCCGTGTTAAGTGCTTTACTTTGAACCTTTCCTCGACATTGTTTATCCAGACAAAACTCAATGTAGTATGTAGTACGCTAGCCAGATGCAGACGATGAACTAGAGAGACGAGAATAGAATTGACGCACCAACTCTAGATCTGCTTTACTCACCTCGGTTTCCAACTTATCCCAACTTTGCAACCGGAGCAGCTGTCGAAACCTATCTGAGTCTGATGATTCCTCCATCGCTTGTAAGATTTATGGGGGTATGATCAGAGGAGCGAGTATTTCCCTCTTTTAAATAGCTAGAGGAATAGGACGGAAGTCTGAAGAGACTACCTTAGGATCTTTCTCGACTTCTTCTTGTTTCGTTGCTTTACCTCCTTCTTAATTTTCCTTTGAGGTGTTGATTCAACGCTTTCTTCCTCAGACATAACTGGCTCTTCCTTAATTTCTTCTAATTTGCGCTTCCCTGCAACTTTAGACTCACTCTTTGCTTCTATAAATAGTATGTGTTGAGCTGGAGAAATGACGTCTTCATCCTCTTCTTTTAACGAGGCATCGAGAGAAGGAGATGGTTTTGAGGAGGAGTAGATAAACAGCTGAGTACCTGGTTTAGCAAGGGTTGAAAAGACTTCAGGTTCAAATTTCTCCATAAAGTTGAGGACATTAGCTATTGTCTCAGTAGGATCAGGGAAGAGGATTATCTCATTGCCTTTTGTAGTAGCTTGAGTTTCACCAATCTCTAGAGTCAGTGAATCACGTGGAGTGTCTTTATCTGGAGATGGTGAAGGAGTTTCTACCATCTTGGGAGTTACTGGAGACTCGGTAGTGGCCTGAGGAGTCAAAAGACGGTGCTTCACTATCGCATCAATATCCTCTTGACTGACTTGAAAAAGTTCCTCAAGAAGCTGTTCGGTTGTAAGACCAGCGAGGGGTGACTTATCAGCCATTTAGTAATGAGGAGTTAGGGTTCGTGAGGATTTTGTGTTTTGGCCTTTTTGAGGTGCAAATTTGCACGTAAGTAGGTATAGCGGGAGAGATTTGAGAAATGGTAGGAAGAGAGAGAGTATGATAAACATGGTAAAGTTTATCTGAAATGAATATCGGTGCTTGTATAGACTCCGTTTCCTTGTCTTGTAAGCTTCATATCCAATGTGAGATCTCACAACGGCACACTGGAACGGCTATACTGGCAACGACTACTTCACAACGGCTCTATTCAAAACAGCTAGATTCACGGAGTTGCACAATGGCTACAAGCAGACTTGCTTTTTCTGGATTGAATTTATGAATGACAAGTGGCACTGCACAAGACTCGCTAGAGCAACCTCAAATAACGTGTTGGCAACTCCTATGATGCGTTGTGAAGTCTAACTGTGTCTTTTCTGAATCCATTTAGACTGGATCATTGAGCCACGTAGCCTTTCCGAATCTATTTATACAAAATCATAGGGCTACATGTCTAGACCTCACATGTTGGAGCGTAGTTGTATGCCTTCCTCATTAAGCAAACCCTTTGTGTTTAGCAAACTGATAGCAACTCATACTATCTGGAAGCGACTCTTACCCAACGCTTGAGCATGCTTATGAATGTAAAGCAAGTGTATATATGGACCCAATGTGACAATTATGCATGCAAAAGATTAACAAAAAAATTCACATTTCACACTCAGTATTTAATGAATATAGAGCGTATAGACATGATAGTGGATACTGCCTTTTGTCACAATAATGTATACTTCATGTGTCGAGATTTATCAAGGGAATTAGGAAGCAAGAATTAAAGTCAGGTTTAGGGACAGTTAGAAGTGGATCATTTCTTAGGAATGTAATAGGCAAGAAGACGATCACCACTTTCATGAGAGGTAAAGAAGAGCATGCAATGATACAGAAGATAGGAACATATTTGCATTAATATAGTCATCAAGCTAGTCATTTCTTGATTAGATATGGTAAGATAAGAAGAAAAGATCATGAAAGCGTACCTCATCCTATGGTCCCAAAGAAAAAATAAAATACTTAAAAATATCCAGTATGGAGGAACCTACAGCGAGTGGATGAATGGTCTAATTGATAGGAATTAAGCCCAGCTGAAGCCTTAGATTTAAGAAAGGTACCTAGAACGGTGCTTTAGAAGAGATGTCAGCGATTTGACTTTCTGTCGGTACATGAGTAAGCTTCACCTTTTGATAGGAGCTTGTTATATTGTGTTAAATAGCAACTATTAGATTAGGTTTAGTGGTGTTTAGGTGCTTAACAAGTGGTATTCCAGGAATCCGGTTTGGAGCTCCTTTATGGATTAGCGGGATGCTCGTAAGCGATATTTAGTGGTTTTATTATGGAGATCCCGGTTGTGCTCACTTTTAGTGCACTCGGGATGGAGCTAGAGGAAGTATGCACAACCTACAACCAGGAAAAGCCGAGAGGCGAAGCCGAGCTTCCTCGACGCTTGTACAAGATCGAAGTCCATCTCTGAAGAAGAAGTCACGAACGAGATGGAGCATCACGACCGGGATTCCGCCTCAGTTGAAGACGTCACGACCGAGATAGGTATGTCATGATCGTGACTTGGCCGCAGTTGAGGTGTCACGACCGAGATCCTCTATCACGATCGTGACCATCCACAGGACTGAGTGCTGAAGCAAAATCACGATTGTGACCCCAGTGTCACGATCGTGACGTGGACACGGACGACCCATTAAATGAAGATTTGATCCGAGATTTTATTAGTTATTTCCACATCTTTTGATTTATTTGCCTTTATTTTTAATACCCTTTTATTAAAGACTGTATAAGGCTTAGGAAATTATGTTAGAATAATCTTTACTTCATCATTCTTTCACCACTTTCATTTACATAGAATTCAGCAGAAGCCAAGAGAAAGCTTCCACCTTTGTTCCACTTTCACCATCTCCCCTGGTTTGTTTCCCATCAATTCTTCATATGTATTCATTTCTTTCGATGGCTATGTCTGGCTAAGTTCATTATAGTTCACTCTTTATGCTGAAGCCATTGTTCTAGGTTTGTTGTGAGAATTCTAACGCTTATGTTCTAAGTTTAATTTCAGGATTGTTTTATGATCTCTTGTGCTTTATTAAATTCATTGATTGATCTTGATTTTATCTAGGTTGCAAACTAGGGTGATTACTATCCATCATATTGCTAGGCTTGATAATTCGATTTCAAATGTCTTGTGTTTAGGTAGCAAGCAGAATTTGCATAGACTGTTTGCGAGTGCTTATTATGTAGAGATTATAAACCTGTGTCAGGTATCAGCGATTTGCCAATGGTAATGCATAGGCCTACTTATCTTTGATCTTCATACTGTTGTGCTTTTGAATCCTGGGATTTCCTTGGTTATTGCATAATAAGGGTCTCTAGGACTATTTGGACTAGTTGCTATTTACGAACAAATAGTAGGACAACCGGATTAATCAATTTAGAATATAAGTTAGTAGAATTCGATGATCAACATTCCAATTGAATAATACCCTGATGCTAGAAGGAGTGAGCTTCATACCCATAATTGTTTACAAACCAACCAATATTTCTTTCATATTTGCTTAATTGCTTAGTTATTAAGATTCGACACAAAACCCCCAATTGTTACTACTTGGTAGCGTAATAGGAAATAAACTATCGTTCTAGCTCTCTTGGTATTCGACCCCTGCTTACCACTTTACCAATGGATTTGTTAGTTTGGTATCTTTGATAGGCACAACAACTTTTAGCCTCATCACCTTTATCAATAGCTCTCTAACCTAGATAGACAGTTTGTTGGATATAGTTCATCGAGCATAAGTGAAGAGTCGCTTGAGACTCTTAGAAACTCCCTTTGAACTAACCGAGTCTCGCTCTGGAATATATATACCTAAACCAATGAGTGAGACTCTCTTTTTAGTAATGAAACAGTGTGTCTCCATATATCTACACCTCTTGTAGAATAAGAATGAATGAGAAGTGTGTTAGATTTCTTACTCATACTTGATCTATTCAGTTCAGTCCTGAAGGAGATAGGGATCTCCTCCATGTAGATTGGAATTAGACTGGTTGATGTAGCCCTTGTGTGTAGTGATCTTTCGCTCAAACTACATGGCTTTTACATAGTGATCTTTTGCTCGAACTATGTATATATAGACTGCAGTGATCTTTCGCTCGAACCACATCTTCTCATTAAGCACCTACTCTTCATTCCAAACTTGAAAATATAAGATCAAGCTTCGGAGACCCAATGAAGCTTTGGCTTCGTAGGAATCCTACTTCAATGCGTATAGAATTCGAGCGCAGTGAAGGGAAGGTCGAGAAGCTAAGGATCGGGGAATGTGAGATTTCTACCTATGGATAATGATGATCGGGGATCGTTAAGATAGACGAATGAAGGAAGCACAAGTGGTTTGGAGAGGATTGTCAACGTGCAGAAAACGGTTACTCAAGAGAAGAAGCACAAATGCATGTGAAATCGTTGACGTGCTCTATGGAAGGACTAGTCACATGGATTGCGAACGTGGACTTCTTCATTGCCAAAGATTATAGGATTTGATTTAATTGGAGAATAAGTTTAAAAATTCTATAAATATGCGCAATAGGTGATGTTACACGCACGAGCTCAGAAGAAAAAAAATCAGCTAAAGGCTTTAGAGAGAAAGCTAGAGAGCTGAGTGCTTGGGGAAAACCTTTCTTGCTGACTGGAGAAAGCAAGAACAAATTGGTAAGAGTGTTAGGTAAAGGAAAGCTACTCTTAGCCAAGGTTGTGTGAGGTTAGTGTGTGGTCTAAATCATCTTGAGAGTAGAAAGGATCACTTGTATTGATATGAACGTAGATTGTGTTGAGAGAGAGTGTTACAAATCGTTGTAATAGGAAATCCACTAGTTATTAAGAATTGACATAAAACCCCCCAATTTTTACTACTTGGTAGCGTAATAGGAAATAAACTATCGTTCTGGCTCTCTTGGGATTTGAACCCTAATTACCACTTTACTAGTGGATTCGTTAGTTGGGTATCTTTGATAGGCACAACGACTTTTAGCCTCATCAAATTTTGGCACCGTTGTTGGGGAGCCAACTGTTATAGTTTATTTCTTTTTGTGTTACTACTTTAGTTTGGACCTATCTTATGGTCCACACTCGCGCTACTGATCCAGATTTATTTGTTTACGATCCAGAGATAGAGAGGACGTTTCTGCAGACTTTGAGACAAGGTATTCCCGACTTGGTGATTGACAACATGGTTGGAAATCAAATGCTGCGACAACTTACGGACCCAGATCTGACGCAACAACACCTGGGAGTAAGTTGCCTGCCTTGAATGATGGTGTTACGTTTGAGCTCAAGACTGGTTTCATCAAATCTGCTACCAAAATTCCATGGCCTGGTATGGGAAGACCCAATTATGCATCTGAGTTAGTTTCACGACATCTGCAGCTGCAGTAAGCCGAGTAACGTCACCGACGAGCAGATTAAGATGAGAGGTTTTGGTCTTACGCTGAAGGATAGTGCGCGACAATGATACTATTTGCTGCCCACAGGGAGTATCGACACTTGGGAGAAGCTACACAAAGCCTTCCTTAGTAAATATTTCCCGTCCAAGAAGGTTGTTGCTTTGAAAAGAGCAATTGCTATGGTGGAGCAACATGATAACGAGTCGTTGTACGACTACGTCGAGAGGTTCGCGAGATTATGTTCTAGCTGCCCATTCCATGGGTTCGAGGAGAAAGACTTGGTGACCCACCTTTACAACCGGTTACTTGATAATGAGAGAAGGCTAGTAGACGATGCTTGCAACGGTAGTGTGCTGAATTTGACTCCTGTTGACGCCAGAGTCCGAATAAACGAAATTGCTGAAGGGACTAGGAGTTTTGGGAGGACATATACTAAGAGATGATCTAATATTGTGAGTTCCGGAGATCCTGTATGGAAAAGTGAGATTGCTGAGTTAAAGAGTATGATCAAGAATATCACCCTTGGAAATCAGAAACCAGCACGACTATGTGGGATATGCCCAGATGAGAGCCACCCTACCGATATGTGCCCGCAACTCCAGGACCCGACGATTGCTAAAGTTCACGCGGTTGGAGGCTTTGGACCTCCTAGGCCTCGCTATGACCAAACAACAACTATAATCATCAGGGAAATGATAACTTTGGTTTTAGGAGAAACGATCCGGTTGGTGGATAAAATCAAGGCTACTACCAGAATCAATACGAAAACAACTCATATCGTGCTCCGTATCCGCCGCAAACCGAAGAGCAATCAACAAGGGAGATGCTGCAAACATTGACAAAGCACTACACAACGCATGTTCAAGCTATGTAGTCGAGCATAAGGAATCTAGAGAAGCAGGCCACAAAGATAGCGGAGGCAGTCAATAATTTAACACAGCAGAGCTCAGGCATGTTATCGTCGCAAACGGTAGTAGCTCCAAGAGAAAATGTAAGTGCCATCATGATACGAAGTTGATGAAAACTCGACGAAAAGCTAGAAGAAGAGATGTTATAGGAGGTAACTGGGCAGTTGTCACGACAGAGACACCAACATCACGATCGAGACTTTGCCCCAGTTGAAACACCATGATCGAGACAATGTCATCACGACCGATATGACGGTGATTTGGTTTCCGAAAAAGTTGACGAAGAAGGTCACGACTGTGACACTGTGTCACGATCGAGACTAAGTTGCAGTTTACGCCATCACGATTGTGACCAACCATCTTGACTGAGACACAGTGTTGATGTTCGTGATTCCAACCCGCAGAATGCTGACAACGATTATGAACACAGAGGCGACTTCAAGCTATGACAAGAACACTATGTGAGGCCCAACTTTCCTCCGTTGTACTACGAGAAATCACCTGCACCATTCCTAGAATCCTTGAAAGACACGCCCAGACCTGCGAACAACAAGGAAATCTTCGAAACATTTAGTAAGTGTGAGGTAAACATTCCTTTGCTTAAACTCATCAAAAGTGTCCCTCGCTATGCCATGTTCTTGAAGGAACTCTGCACCATGAAGAGTAACCAGAAGCTGAAAGGGAAACAAAAGGTACAGGTAAGCGAGAGAGTTTCTTCGGCCATCCAGGAGAAGATAGCGACTAAGTGCTCGGATCCAGGTATGGCTAGTATACCATGTACTATTGGTAAGACCAAGATTGATAGGGACATGCTAGACTTGGGTGCTTCTTTTAATGTTCTATCGTATTCATTATATGAGTAGCTAGGACTAGGACCCCTGAATGAAACAAGAATTGTAATTCAGCTAGCTGTCATGTCTATGGTTTATTCAAAATGGGTAGTCGAAGATCTATTGGTTATGGTGGATAATCTTATATTTCCTGCGGATTTCTATGTGTTGGATATGAATCATGATGCACAGGTTGCACCTATCCTTCTGGGTAGACCCTTCATTAGAACAACCAAAACTAAGTTAGATCAAGACACTAGGGTGCTAAAACTAGAGTTTACGGGGATGTTGTTAGCTCTAACATATATGAAGCTACAACACAACCCCCGGATTATAGCTTGGTATTTTCTATGGATAAGGTTTTTAAACCCCCCGAACTATGGTCGGATGCACCGCGCGTCCCGCTCCCTAATTCTGCTTTGGGCGGTAGCCCCACCACTCTAACCACAGAGGGCGAGTAACCTGCTAGTACTGTTGTGCAGGTTACGAAGAAAGCAAGTGCACGACCCCAAGTTGAGTCTAAGTGTGGGAAAAGTAAGAAGAAAAAAATGAAGCAAAGGTGGAGAGTCACAGAGGTGAATGGTCTAAGGTTCAAACCTTTCCACAACTGGTTCATGCAAGAAATTCTGAGAGGGGAGGTTCCAAAGGGACCAAAAGATGCTGGTTGATTCATTCTACGTCGTGTCGCGACAATAACTAAGGCGTTGATCGGAGGCAACCCGAGGGAGTATTGCTGACTTTTCTCCCATTATTCTGTTTTGTTTTTGTTTTCTTTTACATGGACTAGCGGGACCAGCATGAGGAGGTCATCGGAGGAGGAAAAACGCTGATCACTTACCACGGCTACTCGTGTCAGGATCATGACACTATGTCACGGTCGTGATGCGGTCGATCATTACCCCCTTTACTCCTCACGACCAAGATGGCACCACATCATTCCACGGTTCTTCTTGCTTTTTCCCTTTTTATGGTGTCCTCTTTTGGTGCATTGAGGACAATGCGCGATTCAGGTGTGGGGAGAGGAGTTGACTTGTCGAGGTGTTTGCTGCTGATGTTTTTGGTGCTTTGCTATTCTGCTGTTTTTTTGTTTTTGAGTCTATGGTGATGTGTTTTGTTGTGTTTTTCTATCTATCGAGTCTGTACCGGATATTTCTTGAACCTTTGCTTTTATTAGTATTAAAAAAAACCATGGAGAGTAAGAAGTTATTGGATCTAAAAGGGGGGATCCAACAAAAAAAAAAGTACAAAAGAACCAGGCAAGTAAAAATGGATAAAAAGGAAAAGGTGGGATCCTGAAAATAAAGAAAGAAAAGAAAGAAAAAGATAGTTCCTACCACTTTAGAATTTTGGTGAAAACCCGAAAGGGCACCGGGATTACATTGTTTGTGATTGTTAGATTGATTGCATCATTTATTGGCGTCAGAGACATAAGAAGGGAGTTGAAGGATTGCCTCGGGTTATAGGATTCACCAAGGAGGGATAAGAAGTTAGTAATTAGCCTTTTATTCTTCTATTTTTTATCTTATTGACATTCGTACTTCGCATGCTCACCCTTTCACTATTTCATTAGATTTGTTACACATTATTGGCGGTTGTATTAGATTCTAGGATTAGATTTCTATTTCTTGGAGTTGGATGCATATTGTTGTGGTTATACTATGCAGATTTCTTGATTAGGATTGGTGGTTGTGATGTATGGTTTGATGACATTAATTAGTGGTTTAGGACATTAATTGAAGATGAGGTATAAGAAATTTTTAAGCGAGTGGGAGACTCGATTTTTATCTTCATTATCATTATATATGTACCCTTACCCTTAGAGGAGATTAGGAGTCCACTTGTGCTTTATTGCGCATCACTTGGTTCGATTTGATTATTGTTATGGAGTGGTGACATATGAAATGGAGACATAAGGAGGGATTTGAGTAGGTCATCTCGGAGAGAAAAGAAGATAGATCGGAGTTAGATTAGTGCTCGTTTACACTTGGACTTCGAAGTATAATCACTAGCAGACGGTCTCTACACTTACTGCAGACCTTTGTGGTTATAGGAGGAGTGAGTTTTATTTTGCTTACTCGAGGACGAGCAAGGTTTGAGTGTGGCGAAGTTTGATAGGAGCTTGTTATATGGTGTTAACTAGCGACTATTAGATTAGGTTTAGTGGTGTTTAGGTGCATAACGAGTGGTATTCCCGGAATCCGGTTTTGAGTTCATTTATGGATTTGCGGATGTTTGTAAGCGTATTTAGTGGTTTTATTATGGAGATCCCGGTTGTGCTCACTTTTAGTGCATTCGGGATGGAGCTAGAGGAAGTATGCCACACCTACACCCAGGAGAAGCCAAGAGGCGAAGCCGAGCTGCCTCAACACTTGTAGAAGATCGAAGTCCATCTCAGAAAAAGAAGTCACGACCGATATGGAGTATCACAACCGGGATTCCGCCTCAGTTGAAGACGTCACGACCGAGACAGGTATGTCACGATCGTGACTTGGCCGCAGTTGAGTTGTCACGACCGAGATCCTCTATCATGATTGTGACCATCCACAGGACTGAGAACTGGAGCAAAATCACGATCGTGACCCCTGTGTCACGATCGTGACGCGGACACGGACGAACCATTAATTGAAGATTTGATCCGAAATTTTATTAGTTATTTCCACATCTTTTAATTTATTTGCATTTATTTTTAATTCCCTTTTATTAAAGACTATATAAGGCTTAGGAAATTAGGTTAGAATAATCTTTACTTCATCATTCTTTCACCACTTTCATTTACGTAGAATTCAACAGCAGCCAAGAGAAAGCTTCCACCTTTGTTCCACTTTCACCATCTCCCCTTGTTTGTTTCCCATCAATTCTTCATATGTATTCATTTCTTTCGATGGCTATGTCTGGCTAAGTTCATTATAGTTCACTCTTTAGGCTGAAGCCATTGTTCTAGGTTTGTTGTGAGATTTCTAACGCTTATGTTCTAAGTGTAATTTCAGGATTGTTTTATTATCTTTTGTGCTTTATTAGTTTCATTGATTGATCTTGATTTTATCTAGGTTGTAAACTAGGTTGAATATTATCCATCATATTGCTAGGCTTGATAATTCGATTTGAAAAGTCTTGTCTTTAGGTAGCAAGAAGAATTTGCATAGACTATTTGCAAGTGTTTATTGTGTAGAGATTATAAACCTGTGTCGAGTATCAGCGATTTGTCAATGGTATTGCATAGGCCTACTTATCTTTGATCTTCATGGTGTTGTGCTTTTGAATCTTGGGATTTCCTTGGTTATTGCATAATAAGGGTCTCTAGTACTATTTGGACTAGTTGCTATTTACGAACAAAGAGTAGGACAATCGGATTAATCAATTCAGAATATAAGTTAGTAAAATTTGATGCTCAACATTCCAATTGAATAATGAGCTGATGCTAGAAGGAGTGAGCTTCATACCTATAATTGTATACAACCCAACCAATATTGCTTTCATATTTGCTTAATTTCTTAGTTATTAAGATTCAACATAAAAACCCCAATTGTTACTACTTGGTAGCGTAATAGGAAATAAACTATCGTTTTGGCTCTCTTGGGATTCGACCCCTACTTACCACTTTACTAGTGGATTCGTTACTTGGGTATCTTTGATAGGCACAATGACTTTTAGCCTCATCACCTTTATCAAAAGCTCTCCAACCTAGATAGACAGTTTGTTGGATATAGTTCATCGAGCATAAGTGAAGAGTTGCTTGAGACTCTTAGAAACTCCCTCTGAACTAACTGAGTCTCGCTCTGGAATATATATAGCTAAGCCAATGAGTGAGACTCGCTTTTGAGTAAATAAAAAGTGTGTCTCCAAATATGTACACCTCTTGTAGAATAATAATGAATGAGAATGTGTTAGATTTCTAACTCATACTTGATCTATTCAGTTCAGTCCTGAAGGAGATAGGGATCTCCTCCTTGTAGACTGAAATCAGACTGGTTGTGTAGCCCTTGTGTGTAGTGATCTTTTGCTCAAACTACATGGCTTTTACATAGTGATCTTTCACTCGAACTATGTATATACAGACTGCAATGATCTTTTGCTCGAACCGCATCTTCTCATTAAGCACCTACTCTTCATTCCAAACCTGAAAATCTAAGATCAAGCTTTGGATACCCAACAAAGCTTTGGCTTCGTAGGTATCCTACTCCAATGCATAGAGAATTCGGGCGCAGTGAAGGGAAGGTCGAGAAGCTAAGGATCGGGGAATGTGAGATTTCTACCTATGGATAATGATGATCGGGGATTGTCAAGATAGACGAATGAAGGAAGCACAAGTGGTTTGGAGAGGATTTCCAACGTGGAGAAAACGGTTACTCAAGAGAAGAAGCACAAATGCATGTGGAATCGTTGACGCGCTCTATGGAAGGACTAGTCACATGGATTGCGAACGTGGACTTCTTCATTGCCAAAGATTATAGATTTGCTTTAATTGGAGAATAAGTTTACAAATTCTATAAATATGTGCAATATGTGATGTTACACACAAGAGCTCAGAAGAAAAAAATTCAGCTAAAGGCTTTAGAGAGAAAGCTAGAGAGCTGAGTGCTTAGGGAAAACCTCGCTTGCTGACTAGAGAAAGCAAGAGCAAATTAGTAAGAGCGTTAGGTGGAGGAAAGCTACTCTTAGCCAAGGTCGTTTGAGGTTAGTGTGTGGTCTAAATCATCTTGAGAGTAGAAAGGATCACTTGTATTGATCTGAACGTAGATGTGTTGAGAGAGAGTGTTACAAATCATTGTAATTAGTCTTGATTAATATAATCTAATTACTGGTGTGTTTTATCCCGAGCTTATTAGAAGCCAAGGGTGCTCACCTTCGAAAACTATATGCATTTGAGCCAAACTTATCATCGAACAATTTTAAATTCAAAGTATTGTAGCTAATACCCCTTCCGCAACTCTACCACTAGCTTACTAGCTTGTTGTGTTTATCTGGGAGATTAGACTAATTAACGTGTTTCCAAATTTTATATCTTTTAAACACTTAAGCTAGTTGATTGAGCTACTCTTTTATAAGTGTTAGCCCATCAATGCTACTTAATCCGTTCATAGAAGAAGGATAAAACCTACAATTGGTATCAAATCCTGTCATATAGGGGATGTCTTGGGTAGGAATTTGTGTTTGGGTAGGGTCATCTTGTGAATCATGTGTAGAGGTGGACGAACCAGATGTAGAGGATTTTGATTTGATAATCAGCTCAACTTGGGCACGGGTGTCTGGTTCAAGCTCGGCAAGGTTAACATTTTCCATTGTTGAATTCGGAGTGACAGTGATGGTGAAGGTTGAACGGAGTTTGAGAGAGAGATAGAGGAAAGAGGTAGGAAAATAAGGTAAATAGATGAGGAGCTAATACCTTGTATTTATAAGCACGCGTTCCCCACTCTCAACCGTTCAAGCACCCAATCAAAATTAACGGCAGAAAACGAAGTCCAACGGTCCAATAAGATCTCTGATTAGACGCGTTAGGCTCCCAACGTCTTGAAAAGTAGCCGTTTAAACCAGAAAGAAGAAAGTAGCTGTTGAAACTAGCCGTTGCTTCACAATTAAGTAAACCCAAGTCTGAAGGTAATCCAACCAAACGCGCTTCAAAGCGCAAGAAACCTCAACACAGAAATGCGTTACAATACGAAGCTCCACCAATCTCTCCTCTGGTTGAATCTGAAGAAGCTCAAAAACTGACTGAGACAAATAGATGTAAGAGTGTGATGTCCAGTTCAAATTTCAAACCACAAAGAAAAGAAATTCATGAACATGAAGATGCACATTTCATATAGGGGACATTAGAGCATTCAATCACTCAAGTTGATGTGGACGTATGTGCACATACATGTAATATGGTAATTGAGCTTTATGTCACCAAATGAATACTTCTCTAATGTGGAGTTCAATAAAGGACGAGAGAAGCGTTACATCTAGTCATGCTAAGGACACCTATGCAATGGATCATTTCTTATGCATGTAATATGGGTAGAAGACGATCACCATTGTCAAGTTTTTGGCAAAGAAGAGCATGCATTGACTGAGTTTATATCAAATCGAGCTAGGCAAGTAAGACAACTTTAGTACTAATTCATTTTAATGAACAACCATAAAACATGAAAGACTCAAAGCTATCAAACGCAAGATACCATAGTTCGTACCTTGATACTAAGCTGCTAATTCTAGTCAAATTGGGAATTAATTACAGGTCCATTGCCTCAAAGCTAATGGAGTCGCATAAGGGCAAGCTGAACCCGAAGGTTTAAGAAGACTTGTCTATTAAACGCTTTAGTAAAAATATCCGCTAATTGCCCTTCTGAAGATACGTGAGTAAGATCGATGTTCTTGCGCTCCACATGATCACGTAGAAAGTGGTTCCGTACATCGATGTGCTTAGTTCGTGTGTGATATACTGGGTTCTTGGAGACACAAATTGCGCTGGTATTATCACAATAGATAGTAATAGTGTCGAGATTAATACCGTAGTCAACGAGCTGTTGCTTTATCCACAGTACTTGAGCACAACATTGCGCTGCGGATATGTACTTTGCTTCTGTCGTTGAAAGCGCAATACAATTCTGCTTCTTGGATCCCCACGATACAAGACATGGTCCAAGGAACTGTGCCATCCCACTTGTGCTCTTACGGTCTGCTAAATAACCTGCATAATCTGCATCAGTGTAGCCAACAAGAGAAAGACCGCCTCCTTTGGAGTACCAAAGACATAAATCGTCAGACCCCTTAAGATACCTAAGTATGCGCTTTTCGTGAGTAAGGTGAGAAGCGCGAGGGTCTGACTAAGAGCAAGCACAAACACTAACAACAAATACATTGTCAGGTCTTGAAGCAGTTAAATACATAAGAGAGCCAACCATACCTGTATACATAGTTTGATCTACCTTCTCAGCCTACGATCCTTATCCAGTTTTGTAGTGGTTGAGAGGGGTGTAGGACATGGTTTGCTTCCTTCTATTTGATACTTCTTGAGGAGCTCTTTGATGTATTTCTGTTGATGTATTTCAATGCCATTTTCCAACTGGTTCACCTGAAGCCCGAGGAAGTACTTGAGCTCACCAATCATGCTCATGCTGAACTTGAGGCTCATGGTATTCTTAAAATCTTCTACAAGCTGCAAGTTAGTAGAACCAAAAATAATATCATCAACATATATTTGGACAATAAGGATATCCCCCTTTGCTTCCCTGATGAAGTGGGTCTTGTCCACCAATCCTCTTTTGTATCCATTAGCAAGGAGATACTTCGATAGACAGTCGTACCAAGCGCGAGGGTCTGCTTAAGACCATAAAGCGCCTTGTCTAGGAAGTACACATGATCAGGATAAGCTGGATCTTCAAATCCTAGTGGTTGCTTGACGAACACCTCCTCGTTCAAATCACCATTGAGGAAAGCGGTCTTCACATCCATTTGAAACAGCTTAAATCCTTTGTGTGCGGCGAAAGCTATCAACAAGCGAATTGCCTCTAGTCGAGCAACTGGTGTGTATGTTTCATCATAATCAATGCCTTCTTGTTGATTGTATCCTTGTGCAACAAGTCGAGCTTTGTTACGGACCACCTCTCCACTATCATCCAGTTTGTTCCTGAATACCCAGCGCGTACGAATAATGCTTCTATCACCTGGTCGGGGCACTAGACACCATACCTGGTTGCGCTTGAACTCTTCTAACTCTTCTTGCATAGCAATTATCCAGTCTGGATCTTGAAGCGCGAATTGTATGTTCTTCGGTTCCTCTAAAGACACAAAAGTACTACAAGCAAGCAAGTTAAATACGTTAGAGCGAGTTTGGGTACCTTTTTCGAACTGAGATATAATCGCTGAAACTGGATGGGACTTCATTTGTTGGTAATCTCGCACTGTGACCTCAGTCTTATCTGGTAGCTTCATCGTTGTAGTCTTGGACCAGCTTTCAATTCCACCAGATTGGTCACTTGGTCCCGCTTGAGGACTCTCAGGTTGCGCTTGACCGCTGCTAGTTCCCGCTTGAGAGCTAGAAGGTCCAGCCGAAGTAACTGAGGGTGTTACCTGACCTGAGCGAGATGATAAAGGTGTAGCTTGATCATTGTTGAATGGACCACTTCCTTGATCTATATTCTGAGTGTTGTCCTCAGGAATAGCTTCGTCACTTGGATTGTCTTCTTCTTGAGCCAAAGGTCGAGAAGCGCAACCACCACAATCGTCATCATCACTTTCTTTACCTGTGGAAGTCATAGAAGGTGGAGCTTGAGGAATGTGTGGAGAAGCTGGAGGTAGATCAGGGCTAACAAATGGATCGTCATTCATTTCTTCAGTGCTATCAAGTTGTCCTTTATCAAATTTCACATGGATACTATCTTCTTCCCTCTGAGTCTTCAGATTGAGCACTCTATACCCCTTGTTAGCTGGAGCATAACCTAGAAAGATAGCATCGTCGTTCCTAGCATCAAATTTACCCAAGAGATCCTTCCATTGTTATTGACGTAACACTTGCAACCAAACACTCGTAAGTGAGAGATATTCGGTGTACGTCCTTTGAGCAACTCATATGGGGTTTTCTCTAGGATAGGCCTTAACAAGGCTCGGTTAGTAGTATAACACGATGTGCTCACAGCTTGTGCCCAATAGTATGAAGCGACACCACTAGAGAGTAGCATTGTTCGTGTCATCTCTATTAGAGTCCTATTCTTGCGCTCAACAACTCCATTTTGCTCAGGGGTTCTAGGAATAAAAAAATTATGATCTATACCCCTTTCGTCACAAAATTCTAAGAACTCTCCATTCATGAATTCAGTTCCATTGTCAGAACGAATTGAACAAATGGGGAGCCCCAAACTCTTTTCTAACAAAAGCGCATGAGTACGATACGTTGCAAAGGTTTCGCTCTTGTCTTTTAAGAAAGAGAGTCCAGGTGTAGCGAGAATAGTCATCAACTATAACGAAAATGTAGCGATTACCTCCCTTACTCTGAGTACGTAGTGGTCCACATAGGTCCATGTGGAGAAGCTCTAGAGGAACCTTGGTCTGCACTACCTTAATAGATGGAAAGGAGATTCTTGTCGCTTTGTCCTTGGAGCAATCTGAGCATGAAGTCATGGATTCCACTTTGATGCGTGGAAGACCACGTACCAGGTCTTTGGACTGAAGCTTGTTGAGTAGATGTATACTAGCGTGTCCCATTCTCTTGTGCCAAAGACTGGTTGTTTCTTTGAGTGTAGCAAGACATAGGTTGTGCTTTGGGGAGAAGGAGTGATCGAATAGATATGTATTATCAATGCGCTTACCCTTTAGAAGTATCTCTTGATCAGGGCTGACCACTGCACATTCACTTGTGCTGAACCATACCTTGTTTCCCCCTTGGTCGCACAACTGGGCTACACTGAGTAAATTGTATTTGAGGATTTCTACTAAGTTCACATCTTTGATCTGGATTGACTTGTTCAGATGTGCGCTGCCTCGAGCTTTGATTCTTCCTTGCTTCTTGTCATCGAAGGAGACGCTGACACTCTCCTTAGCTTGAAATGAGAGTAGTAATGTTGGATCGCCCGTCATGTGACACGAACATCCGCTGTCGATATACCACCTACTCTGCATTCCAACCTGCAAGCAAAGAAATCAAGCTTTGATCTCCCAACGAAGCTTGCGCTTCGAGGGAATATTAGATATAGCTATTGCTGAGCTGGTCTTTTGGACTGGCTCATAATAGCTAGGATCGTTCAAATCTAGCACTAGATGAGGTCTCGCTTCACGAAGCGCACCTCTGCATGCTGAAGCGCCATTGTTCTCGACAGGTGAATGTCGACGACGTGTGCGCTTGCCCTCAGATTTAGCCATTGGCTTATAGGGCTTGTTTTGTAGGCCTTTTAGTTCCTTACACTCATGCCTATCGTGTCCATTTTTACCACAAAAGTGCAGTAATGGTTACCTCTCACGTAACCATACTTCCATTTTCCTGGTCTAA
Organism: Phyllobates terribilis; assembly: GCF_046119375.1. Classification (NCBI taxonomy): domain Eukaryota; kingdom Metazoa; phylum Chordata; class Amphibia; order Anura; family Dendrobatidae; genus Phyllobates; species Phyllobates terribilis. The sequence continues at coordinate 16,936 of NW_027368555.1, read as the reverse complement.
GTTGTGCTTTATTTTCAAGTTTCATAGGCTGAGCTGGGGTGCACGCTTGTTTTTTATACAAGTGATGCGCTTGTTCCCCATGAAACCACTCTTTGGTTTCGGATGGTTGTTCCTAAAGAACATTGATTCTGCTTTTCAAATGAGAGTTTTCACTCTTGTAGGCAGTCAAGTCTTGTTCAAGAGACTTAAGCTTTTCAGAGTAGTCACTTGTTTGAGAAAGCTGGTAGAAGAAGAACACTCCTGGGGTTCATAGCCCAGTCCAGGTCTAGCTTTGACAAAAACTGTTTGAGAAACAGTCCTTGCCTCTACTAGTTTAGTCAGGTCGTCAAGCTTGGAGATGATTTAATCAAGCTTTACGTCCTTAGTTGAGTTAGAGTTTCTTTCCAACCCATTTCCATGACAGCGCTCACAAGATTTAGAGAGAAGTTTGGGCCTGTCATGCAAACATTTGGAATGCTCAACTATTACGTCTTTTTTAAAATTTAGTTCAACCAGTTGTTCTCTAGCTTCAGTAGCTGGAGACTTATGTTCAACCATTAATTCTCTTAAGAGGCAAATGAGGTTGCGCTTAGGTAAAATGTCAAGATTTAGATTTCCTACATCAATTTCAGAACCAGAGTCTGAATCGGATCCTTCACCGGCCATTAAGCAAACATCGGTTTGCGCTCCATCTTCAGAATCTTCGTCTGATTCTCCCCAAAGTGTAACAAAGGCTTGTTTAGGGGGCTGCTCGGAGCTGGAACTTGCGCTTGGATTTACCGTGGCATGAGGACACGCCTTGGATAAATGTCCTTTCTCGTTGCAGTTAAAGCATGTAAAGTCTCGGACATCGCGCTGATTGGTTGTAGGATCGCGCTGCTTGAATCCACCTTGTCTCTTAAAGAATTTCTTCACTACCTTGGTCATCATGGAGACATCTATATCATCATCGTCGTCTTCTTCGTCATCATTATCTAGTTTCTGTAGGACGCGTGAGAGCTTGAGCGCCATGCCCTTGGTTTCTCGTTCTGAGATTTTCTCTTCATTGTTCTTGATTTCTTGTACCTTGAACTTTCCTGCAAGCACATAAATAGTCAATTCTCGAGTAGCTTTTGATTGGAGAAGAATCTGCTTGAGAGTCGCGTACTTGGAATTAACCTCATGGATGAATGCCATAGAGTACTCCCAAGCCTTCTTCCATTCCAGCGGATAGCATTTTGTCATAAAGAATTTGACATCGAGAATGATAGTCAGATACAAGCTCATTTTCTCCCATTTTAATGGAGCAAAATTCACGGCTCAACTCAAATAACCTGTTGTCCTTCATATCTTCACTACTTGAGTGCATGTTGATGATGGTTGTCCACATCTCTTTGGCAGTAGGAAGGGACATTACCTTATCAATGTCTTTACGGGAAAGCGCATTTAGGATGAGCTGGCACGCTTTGGCATTCTTCTCCATTAGTTGATACTCCTTGGCTTCCCATTTGGAGTCATCTTTCTCAGAAATTATCTCATCTCCCTTGTCGATGATTTTCCAGCACTGATAATCTGCTTGCTGTATATAATTCCTTGTCATCGTTAGCCACCACTCCAATTCACCTTCAATGAGTACATGGGTCTTTGTGAGAGAGATTCCGAGGTTGAAGTTCGACATATTCTTACTCTTCAAAATCCTTATGATCTGCAAAAAGGCTTAGTGCAAAAATAGGCAAACCAGTGGCTCTGATACCAATTGAAGGTTCGTCTTTATTAAGCCACTATTGTTCAACGTCTTCTAAGGTTCATTAAGTCTTAGATGCGCTTCTCAAGTATCGAATTGTGCTTTAATACTTGGAGATGCGCTTGACCAGTGTAAGACACTTAGTAATTGATTTACTAAAGTCCTTGAACGCGGAAAAGGTCAGACAACAATAAGAGCGCGCTTTAAGTGTTTAAAGCGTACTAAGATTTGCACACAAAGAGTTTTCCAAACGGTGAGAACCCTAAGTCACTAATTGACTCGGGATAAAACTCACCACTACAATGTATTGATTAGAAGAAGGTTACAATCTCTCGCTTCAACTCTTTGAAGCTCACTCGTAAACTCTCTCTTTACAATACTTGACTTCAGCTCTCTAGAACAATGGCACTTCACCTCTCTTGATTACAACTGAGTAAACACTTAAGCTCTCCAAGCTTCTCTCTGGATTCCTCACTTTGTAATACCTAGAGTGAATGCAACAGTCCACTATTTATACACAAACCTTAAGCTACAACTCTAACTTAATTTCGTGTAACAAACATAGTCTAAGCATATTGCCACCTCATCAATCCGTGCGCCTTAATCAGATTGTAAGAAATAATTAGCCGCTCAGATTAATTTGTTTTTGTTCTTCCAATTGATGATGCACGCCTCCTCAGCAATCTGTGTGCCTACGCTAACTAACTATCCTCCATGCTGGCAATCCTTGGATATGGGTCCCAAAGCCTTCAAGTTCTTCTCACACCTCTTGTGTACTCAACTTGAATTCTCCCGCTCACCCGCCTTTCCTTGAATTTCGGTAGTTCTCTTCTGCGACAAAGTAGACCTTGTGCTACGGTGGAACCTCGTGATCAGAACTTCTTCCGCTTCATTCAAGCGCATCTTCTATGCCTTAGAAGCTCGCCCATACTCACTTCTAGACTTGAATGGGATTATTAAACACCGCTTTCGAAACTTGTTTTCTCCGCTTGGTGTTAAGCGCGACTAAGATCAGTCGAAGCGCATCTCTAAGTGACTTAAGCGCGTGCCAGAAGATATTACAATAACCTGGAAAGCATAAAAACAGTAAGAGATTAAACATATTAGTTTGTTATCATCAATACAAAGAGAAATAGATTAAGCTTTAATAAGACTATTAAAGCTCAACTAACATCTCAGCTCGTCACTCTCATTTGAATCATGGAGAAAAAATGGCAACATTTAAAATCGAAGAAAAAAAGGCAACACTTTGCAACATCGCAAATGGTTTTATATATCTAGATTCAAGCTCCAGCTCCAATTCAGTGTGCGAAGGCTAAGACACTGTCTAAAAATGTCGTATGGGGAGATTCGGACGGATGAGCCAAATTGCCAAGTAGCGAAAGATACTTGTCTAATGGTCGTCGAAGACTCCGGAACTGACGAAGACATCGAGGTAAGTTCTCTCAATTTTGAGATCCTTGATAAGAAAACCCTTGTTGAGCTCTTAAGTGAGTTGGTCTTGGATCTTGAGGTTGTTTTCGCTAGGACTACGTCCCAGCGAGAAGAACTTGATTATCTAAGAGAACAAATAGTTGATTTAAATAAACAGTTGTCCTCTAAGATCGTTCTCCTCACCAAATTCTGCGAGCTTTGTAAAGGAAAGGGTTTAGCATCTGTACAAATCAAAAACTCAACTATCACTAACATGATTGATGATATTCTAATTAAGCTAGATAATCTAGCTACGTCTGTGGAAGCTAAAACTATTAACCAAATATTTTCCATGAAAGCTAGACCGGGGTTAGGTTTCAATAATCATTACTCGTCCAACTCAGGCCCTTCTCTCTCTAGAGGGCTACATGATAAAATCATTAATCTAGACAAGAAACTTCACTCTTGCAGAGCTGAAAACACATTCTTACAAAGCAAAGTGAATGTTCTAGAGAAGAGTCCAGCTTAGGACAAACAATGGTTTCACAGAGAGAAAGCGCATAGCATGTATATGAAACTAGCACAATCTCCTCCGAATACTCAACCTTCTAGCCTTATATGACAAGAGACGTTTTGTCCCGGAAAAGGTGAATATGGATATATTAGATATAACCATTATTGCACTTTCAGTGGAAACAATGGTCACTCAAGGCATGAGTTTGAACCCTTAAAAGCGCTTTAGCAAAATCCCTACAGCTGTATTAAGACTAAATCTAAGGATAAACTCGATTAAGCGAGCCTTGAGAAAGACAAGCTTGACCCGAGCGAGTCTTCTAAGACTCATCGTGTACGTACTAGGCCCTCAAATGCCAATTAAGGGAAAGAAAAAGCACAACGAGTGTTACCTTCCAAAGGTAAACCTCACCGAGTGCTAGATTTGAACGACCATATCTTTTATGAGCGAGTTCCTAGAACTTTGAAGATCAAAGTTCTACCTTCCTGTTCTGGAATCGAGAGATCTAACATTACTAAAAATTCAACAATTTGTAGGAAACAAAAAGCTTGAATCTATCTTGTAGGTTGGAATGAAGAGTAGAAGGCACATAATCATATCTTAAGGCACTCTCATTTAACAAATAAGGAGGAGTTTTCTATTTCATTCAGGGCTGAACCAAAGAAATCAAGCATGCTTCAATGACTAATACACATCTTTTTCACTCTTATCTTACAGGGATGTACATCAATGTGGTAACATTTAGCTTCATTCAAGCAAGTCTCATTCAGGGAACAAGCTACATATATCTTTCAAGCGAGACTCCGATATGTTCAAGCGAATCATTGAGGACTTCAATCTGTAGAGAATTCTCTACGCATTAGAGAGAATCCTACGGAGGAATCCTACTCTAATACGTAGAGAATTCGGGCGCAGTGAAGGGAAGGTCGAGAAGCTAAGGATAGGGGAATGTGAGATTTCTACCTATGGATTAATGATGATCAGGAATCGTCAAGCTAGACGAATAAAGGAAATGCAAGTGGTGTAGAAGGGATTACCAACGTGGAGAAACGGTTACTCAAGAGAAGAAGCCCAAATGCATGTGGAACCGTTGATGTGCTCTGTGGAATGATTGGTCACATGGATTTCTAACGTGGACTTCTTCATTGCCAAAGATTATAGGATTTTCTTTACTTGTAGAATGAGTTTCGAAATGCTATAAATATGTGCAATAGGTAATGTTAGGCACACGAGTTGAGAAGAGAAAAAGCCAGCTAAAGGCTTTAGAGTGAAAGCTAGAGAGCTGAGTGCTTAAGGCAAACCTCGCTTGCTGACAGGAGAAAGCAAGAGCGAATTGGTAAGAGCGTTAGCTAGAGCACAACTACTCTTAGCCAAGGTCGTGGGAGGTTAGTATGTGGTCTAAATCATCTTTAGAGTATAAAGGATCACTTGTATTAAGTTGAACGTAGATTGTGAAGCGAGAGAGTGTTACATATCGTTGTTGTTAGTCTTGATTAATATAATCTAATTGTTGGGGAGTTTTATCCCGAGCTTAGTAGAAGCTAACGGTTCTCACCTTGGGAAATTCTGTGCATTTGAGCCGAACTTACCATCTAACAATTTTAAGTTCAAAGTATTGTAGCTAATACCCCCTTCCGCAACTCTACCACTAGCTTACTAGCTTGTTGTATTTATCTTGGAGATTAGACTAGCTTAAACGTGTTTTCAACTTTCATATCTTGTAAACACTTCAGAGAATTGATTGAGCTACTCTTTTATAAGTGTTAGCCCAACAATGCTACTTATCCGTTCATAGAAGAAGATTAAAACCTACAATTGGTATCAGAGCCTTTGTTGCTCGTATGCATTGATTGTCATATCTATTATCTCTCAATTTATCACTCTCATTTGAATCATGGAGAAAAAGTAAATTTCTCGTGTTATAAGATTACTCAGGAATATTCGGAAGGAACAAGGTGATTTTAAAACCCAAAAAAACCGGTAACACTTTGCAACATAACCAATGGTGTTCTATATCCAGATTCTAGCTCCATCTCCAACTCAGTTTGGGAAGGCTAAGCCACTATCTAAGAAGGTCGTATGGGGAGATTCGGACGATGAGCGAAATTTCCATGTAGTGAAAGATACTTGAATGGTCGTCGAAGACTACGGAACTGACGAAGACATCGAGGTAAGTCTCCTTCATAAGAAAACCCTTGTTGAGTTCTTAAGTGAGTTGGTCATGGATCATGAAGTTGTTTGCGCGAAGACTGTCTCCCAGCGAGAAGAACATGGTTATCTAAGAGAGAAAATAGTTGAGTTAAAAAACAATTGTATTCAAAGTCCGCTCTCCTCACCAAATTCTGCCAGCTTTGTAAAGGCCAGGGTTTACCATATGTCCTAAGCACAAACTCAACTGTCACTAACATGATTGATGAAATTATAATTAAGCTAGATAATCTAGCGGCGTCTGTGGAAGCTAAAACTGTTAACCAAATAGTTTTCGTGAAAGCTAGACTGGGTTAGATGCATAAATCAGAATCTCAAGAAACAATTTCCTAACATCTAAACAAGCATCTCATACATAAACTAAAAATATCACAAAGTAATAATCATACCTTTATTACGTGTTTGATAAAGGACTTGGAAGGAGAGACTAGAGCCTCAAGCGCGACTCCCTACTTAGTCTGCCCCCAACAAAGATCTGAAACCTTGAAATTCAACTACTAGGATATAAATGGTTTATGTTGAATAGAAAAGTGGAATAAGATTTGTTTAGGGCTTCCAATAACTCATTTATATATAATCCACAAATGAGAGATATAATTAATTTATTATAAATATCCTCTTTTATCTTTAATTAATAATAACTCCTTATTATTTATAAATTCTATTTTAAAGCTTTATTTTATATAATCTTTATATTATATGATGTATATAATATTTCTCCCAACATATTGATCTAGTCTATAAACTCTTAGAGAGAGTGTGACCTCATAGGACCCTATTGTAATAGTAATGAATTTTATAACATAAAATCCATAAATTATGATTGACTTCTACCAAAGCACTAGAACTACACAAAATAATCGAATTATAAATTTCCACTAAATGTCTTTTATGTATTAAATAATTCCACCTTTGATTAATAGGATACATCTTCTTCACAAAGTGGGATATTATACTAGAATAGACAATTTCAACCAACTATACCCAAGACTAAAAGGGCCAAATTTTGATATTACTCTTTATTATATAGTATTGGTTATTCAAGAGAAATAATCTTGAAAGTGAGACTTAATAACGATATTAGTTTTATAATAAAAGATTTTCTACAAGCAATACAAAAACACATTCTAACAAATAATGCCTAAATCATCTGAGCGGATGATCATAAAAAATCACTAACTTTCAAGGAGGCGTGAAGGGACCTAATAATCGCTTGGTCTTCTTGGTTGTTAGTATGATGCCATTGACTTTTTAGAGAAAATCTACGGATTGATTACTATCTCGGCGTAGGTGATTGAACTTCATTGCTTGCCAATTTAAGGTAAAATGGTGAACAACAAAAGTAATTGGAGCAATGATCCAGGGAACCTTCCGCATCCTTCTAACATAATTCATTACAGAAAGGTTGTTGCCTTCTATGATGACAAACGAAACTCCCAAGCCAAACACAGCTTTAACCCATGCAAGAGCGGTCAAAGCTTAGGCTTGAAGAGGACAAGAACCAAACTTGAGAGTGAATTTGCATCCACAACTCTCCCAGTATTATTTTGAATGATATAAGCATCTTCCATTGTCACTTTTGAGTGAACCATCGAAGTTAATGTTAATCCAGTTACGGAATGATTTTTACCAATTAATAAATTTATTGTGATTATTAGACTTAAATCTTTTAGCTATAGAACTCACTTTTTTTCATAATATCTAAGCTCATTATAGTTCCAAAGATGAAATTGAGAGAGTGTACATCCTATAATATTTTGTAATAATGTATGTTGAGAGTTATTTGTGCTACAAAAAATAATGTTATTTCTTGTAGACCATATGTTCCACCAAAGGAAACAAGCAAGAGTAATATTAGAATTAGAGTCTAGAAATACTTGAGGAGAAGTTAAGAAGTCCCCTGAATCAATCCAAAGAAGGACGATCTTGTTTGTTAGTGAAAACTATACTTTTGTATACTATATGGAGCCTACTTCTTTTAACTTCTTCATTTTATATCTTTCAGTTCAATTATCCTTTAAAATAAATCTTTTGAACTTTTTATTACAACAATATTTTTGATATTTCAAGTCTACAAACTGTTTTGTTTCATAAATTAGGAAGTTTATTTTTTTATTCGATTTTAACACTAAGTGTATATATATAGAGGTGGTTCCGGTAAAAAGAATCTTGTGGTAAAACAATAGCACTAATCTGGACTATTAGATTGAAGCAAATGCATGGGTTGGATTTCAGGGGAATAATTAGGCTGATTTTAAGAAAAACAAACAAGTATAAATTTGAATACTCTTGTAGGGTACTGTACACGACTATTACTAGGATAAAGTATTTTGTAAAAAATAAATAAATTCGAATACTTTTTTATTAGAAAATTTTGACATTTATATATCGATGACATTCTAAGATTAAGAGAAGAAAAAAATAAGATTTTTTATTTTAGTTGATTCTTCACGATTTTCTTGTGGTCGTCTTTGAAAATTTCAGATCATCTTAATCTCTTTTTTGATGACCACCAGGGTCAGGGATCAAGTCGGATCTTCGTGCATTCAAAATTTGCAGAGAACTGATAGAAGCCTTTGGATTTGCGCATTAAGAGGTCGATTGTCAATTTGTTTGTCAAAACATATTTTAGACGTGTTTATAGATTGAATTATCAATCGAATGGATAGACGTTGTAATATCTAACGTTAGAGCGATAACATCGGAATAAATGTGTCCGCATGTTTATAGACGGGAGGAATGTAACGCCGTAATGAATAACGGTGTTGGTGAATGTTGGTAATGCTCGGTCGAATTATGTGTGGCATAACTATTTTGAGAAATATAAGTTTTTGTGGTTTTAGTTAATATTTTCTATTTATACCAACATTTCATATCGACATGATTATAGATGCAATGGTATCCCAACTGTTGAGGTCGTAAAATTTATGTCCTAAAAATTTTGGGCCTGGGTTCCGCCCGCTCTAAACTCAGTTGAACCGTAATTATATAAAATATATATATAATATTTTATACATGGACGAGCCAATATGTTGTTTACACTATAATAATAATTGGATTTTTCATAGTTTAGTAAATGAGGTATATTCTACACAAGCCTGGAACCTCAGCCTACCACTACAATACTATGTTGTCATAAGTTTGGCGCTATTACTTTTTGTTCCTAGTAAAACTTGGACCTTCCAGGGAAGTATAATTCAAACTCTATCATGCTTAGGAGCTAGGATAGAAAAACTTGATTAGTATGTCAAGTAATTCAATATGGTAGGAAAACAGAGAAAATAAAATAAAAAGCACAGAAGCAAAAGAATAATTTAGGAAAGTGTTTCCCTTGAAACTTAAGAAGTAGATTTTGTTATTTAGACAAGGTTGTTGATATTAATTAAACTTGAGACAATGTATAAAAAAAGATCAAATACTATGAAAAAAGACAATGTATAGATATCTATCTTAGCTAAACAATATAACCGATCACAATATCATGATAGCAGGGTTTATGTAATAGCACTCGTGTCATAGGGACAGGAATAGTTTTCTATAACTTTGATGACTTATAGAGTTACGCCTGCTTTACTCCAGACTGTTCTTTGTGAGGCTACTTTAGCTGAGGTTGAATCACGATTCTTTTGTTCTACTCTCTCAACAACCTTAACTACACCCATCAATACTTTGATTGACGTTTCTGCATCTTGTTGGGCTCTGTGTAATTGCTTTCCGGATCCCATGTACTGAATTAGTGTATCTAATTTGAAATTCGGCACCTTTGTTATTTTCTTGTGGTCTGTTCTCATAGCCCAATCATAAGCATCTGTCGGGAGTATACTCCATCCAATCCACACTTTACCCTTAATTTTTTCGAATAACTCATCTTTAAAGGCCTTTCCCGTTATATATTTTGCATTTCTCCAACCCTCGGGTTAAAGTTAATGAAATTTTGTAATATAGACCTCACCTGTTCTTGGCCTTAGTAGCTTCGTATAAATGCGTCTTTTCATCGGCTGTAGATTATCATCCAGATGGACGACTGACACTTCCCAAATCAGTTTATAAGATGTTATTAGAACCTTTCAGTCTTCAAAGTTTTTCATCTCAAAGTTAACGGAGAACATGATTCCTTAAAACTACAAGAAAACAAAGAACATTAGTTTCTCTTCGTTGTATGTTGACTAGGAAAAAGAAGACTTTTGATTACCTTTTGATAATTAGTCATTATTGTCCAAAAATTTAACTTTTTCTGTTACAAAAAAGTAATTTAAAAATGATATGCAGATCATAAAAAGTAAAATTTATTGAAGTATGCATGTTAATGTTAATAACCAATTTTTCAAATCCAAACTTCACTAAATTACACCATTACATATAGAAAGGTCCATAATTACTAAGGTTAGCGCATACATATATTACACATAGTCTACATAAACAATAAACAACCTGCTTATTAAGTTCTTTTATTTTTTTCCTACCTTTATCCACGAGGAAGAAACTACAACCTATAGTAACAGTCTACTTTTTATGTCATGTAATACTTTGAACCTCTGGTTCACCTCTCTAAACAAAGCCAACAAATATTCTTCTTGCTGCATGTTTATGAATCAAAATGCTTAGTTTTTACATCATAAATTTCTTAGAATCCTTTAAACCATTACAATTTACTAAAGCTGGCAAAACTCAAACCGACCCGAACCCGATTACTAATAACCCGACCCGACTTGACTCGAAGAAGCAATTAAACTCGGTCGACCTGAACCCGGACAATCTGAAATTTTGTGGGTCGAAACCGACCCAATCCGAATTATGTATTTTACATCATGTAGGTTATTATAATAAAAAATATTTACACATAATAAATTTAAAATATATAATATTATTTATTTTATTAAAAAAATAATATAACAATATTTTTATTATTAAAAATTTATTTTATTCCTAGAAAAAGCTTAAAATTTTAATTAAATGCAGCATTCTTTACACGCGGGGTCAAAACCGACCCAAAATTTTATCAACATGTTCAATCCGAACACTATTTAAACCCGAACCCGACCCGTCTGACCCATTCACCAGGTCTACAATTTACAGTACAATTTTCATTTCAATTGTCCACTTCTGAAATTATTAACTTTATATCTAGTGATCAAACTCAAACTCAAACCCAAACTACATGAACTACTCAATATTATATAGAATAAATAGAGCAGAAAAGACACCTTCAAATAAGAAAACCACTCGTTTGTTTCATTTTGATAGCTACACGATGATCTCTTTCAAGGACCTTAAAGCATGAGAATGTCATATTATGAAGAGAGTCATATTATAAAGAGAATGTCATACTGTACATGAAAATATTGATTCCACCCAGAAAACATATAGTACAACAATCACATTTATGACATATATGATAAACTAATTGAAGGTTTAACGGCTTGAAGTACCTGAACACGTGTTTTTTGTCCTTTTAACAAGGTTTGGGGATTATACGGCTTGAAGGTTAGTACTCAAGTTCAGATCTCGTGAGGAAGGTTTGGATGAAAAGTACGTGTCCAAGCAACACACTATCAATCTCGAAATAAACAGAGAGGGGGTGATAGAGACTACGAGGATTACATAGAAAGTTGTCTAGAGAATGAACCTGCAAAGTTCTATTTATAGAGTCTTACGTAAGAGGACAAGAAGGAGGGAATCACGGCTTTTAATACTCTATTATTATTCTACATTAAATCTGCGTGCATTAAAGTGAGATTTTATTGCGTCAGAATCATTGGGAGACATTAAGCGTGTCTTAATGCTCGGATTTAGTCAAAGATAATCCACAACCATTAAGTGCCCGAATTTAGCATTTAAATCCTGGTCAAAGGGAATATTGCCTTGGATTCCAAGGAATTTTAATGCGAACAATCCAAGGCTTTTTCGCTTTGACCATGATTTAAATGCTAAATTCGGGCACTTAATGGTTGCGGATTATCTTTGACTAGATCCGATCATTAAGATACGATTAATGTCTAACAATGATTCTGACGCAATAAAATCACACTTTAATACGCGCAGGTTTTCTGTGGAATAATAACGGAGCATTAAAAGCCACGATTCACTCCTTCTTGTCCTCGTATCTGAGACTCTATAAATAGAACTCTATAGATTCATTCTCTGGACAACTTTCTAAATAATCCTTGGAATCTCTATCACCCCCTCTCTGTTTATTTCGAGACTGATAGGCTCCTTTCTTAATCAAGACCGATTGTGAAGGCTCTGCTTGTAACCCCTCTGAGTCTCTCATAAACCGATGTGTGAAATAGAATTAAAAGATCATGTAAGATTTACGTTATTTTGATTGTTATAGGCTTCTTTTTCTTTACATTGGCTCGGATGAATCAAATGTTTCTATGTTTTGAACTATTAGATCCAGTTAAAATTTATTGATTTCAGTTCTACATCATTGATTCCTCAGATGTACAAGAGTGTAAGGTGCTGAATTTGAATTGTCCTTTCGAGTCTACAATTCCTAGTCTCGGGATAGTATTCTGTAAATTATAATAATTGACTTCAAAATATAATTTATGTGGATGCGATATTTTGGATGTCGTTTTTCTGTCAACTAATGCTTAGCATGATGTGATTTGAAGGCATTTGTGGTTAAAATTGCCTTGAATTTCCACTAAAGTAATGAGTGTGATATCTGAAAAACTATCCTAATTTTTATCAAAGTGTAGGCATGATAGAATTCGAGTAAGGAATGAATACATTTACATTTCTATACAAAACAACAATCAAACATGTTATTAATACGCTAGAAAGCCGACTCCATTTCTCAAGCTGGTAGGGCTCTCCTTATTCAATCCTAACTTATGGCCAAAATAAATCACTTAACGCAATGCTTTCTGCTTCCCAAAGGTTTTGCAAAGAGTTTTATTAAATTCATAAAGGATTCTTCTAAAACAATTAGGACTTGAATTTCCACCCTCTTATTAGCTGAGACAAAGCAAAATGAAAAATCAGGGAGGTATTGGTATGCGCCTCTCATTTGAAAATAACCAGGCCCTCCAGATAAAACTGATTTGGTGTCTCCTTACTAAACCAGATTCCTTATGATGTTCCATCGTCTGTGAAAATTATATTAAGAATTGCTATTTATTGACATTCATAAATCTCACAAATTCTGTGAGCAATTTAATAGAATGCTCTCTATTAAACCCGATTTCCTTAAAGATATTTTACAGAATGTTGGTGATGGATCCAAAATCTCTTTCTAGACAGATCGTTGCATTCACCAAACAGATATCCTACAATATTATTCTAATCAGTACTCAAATGCCAAACATAAAGATTTTATCACTCCTCAAAGAAGTTGGGACAGAGATAAACTAAACCAAATCCTCCCAGAATACATCATTAATAATAAAACTCAAATTTACATCCCGATCACTCCAATCCCATACTCCGTCATAAGATTTCCCTCTTCCTCTAGAGCCTTTTCCTCTAACAATCCATTAGAGCTACGATGTTCGTCCCCTTTAATGACAATATATGGATGTTTGATATCCCTTCAAAAGTGAAGATGTTTCTTTGGAAAACTAGCTCAGACAACCTTCCTACTACGGAAAGACTTAATAGTGATTTTTTTATTGTGCCCCTTCTGCAAGCAAGTCAACGAAAACACGAATCATTTATTCTTTAACCACATCTTCACTAAGAAGACATTCTCTTTACTATCTTTCTGGCTAGGTGATGATACGACTAAGGTCGTTGTGCCTATCAAAGATACCCAACTAACGAATCCACTAGTAAAGTGGTAAGTAGGGGTCGAATCCCAAGAGAGCCAGAACGATAGTTTATTTCCTATTATGCTACCAAGTAGTAACAATTGGGGGGGGGGGGGGTTCCGAATATTAATTGACTAAGAAATTAAGCAAATATGAAAGCAATATATTTGTTGGGTTGTAAACAATTATGGGTATGAAGCTCACTCCTTCTAGCATCAGCGCATTATTCAATTGCAATGTTGGTCATCGAATTCTACTAACTTATATTCTGAATTGGTTAATCCGGTTGTCTTACTCTTTGTTCGTAAATAGCAACTAGTCCAAATAGTCCTAGAGACCCTTATTATGCAATAACCAAGGAAATCCCAAGATTCAAAAGCACAACAGCATGAAGATCAAAGATAAGTAGGCCTATGCAATACCATTGGCAAATCGCCGATACTCGACACAGGTTTATAATCTCTATACAATAAACACTCGCAAATAGTTTATGCAAATTATGCTAGCTACCTAAAGACAAGACTTTTCAAATCGAATTATCAAGCCTATCAATATGATGGATAATAATCAACCTAGTTTGCAACCTAGATAAATCAAGATCAATCAATGAAACGAATAAAGCACAAGAGATCATAAAACAATCCTGAAATTAAACTTAGAACATAAGCGTTAGAATTCTCACAACAAACCTAGAACAGTGGCTTCAGCCTAAAGAGTGAACTATAATGAACTTAGCCAGACATAGCCATCGAAAGCAATGAATACATATGAATGATTGATGGGAAAACAAACCAGGGAAGATGGTGAAAGTGGAACAAAGGTGGAAGCTTTCTCTTGGCTGCTGCTGAATTCTACATAAATGAAGGAATGAATGAATGATGAATTAAAGATGATTCTAACCTAATTTCCTATGCCTTATATAGCCTCTAATAAAAGGGAAATAAAATAAATGCAAATAAATAAAAAGATGTGGAAATAATTAATAAAATCTCGGATCAAATCTTCAATAGTGGGTCGTCCGTGTCCGCGTCAGGATCGTGACACAGGGGTCACGATCGTGATTTCGCTCCAATTCTCAATCATGTGGATGGTCACGATCGTGACAGAGGCTCTCGGTCGTGATACCTCAAATGCGGGTAAGTCACGGTCGTGACATACCTGTCTCAGTCGTGACGTCTTCAACTGAGGCAGAATCCCGGTCGTGATGCTACATCTCAGTCATGACTTCTTCTCCTGAGATGGACTTCAATCTTCTACAAGCGTTGAGGCATCTCAGCTTCGCCTCTCGGCTTCTCCTGGGGTGTAGGCGTGGCATACTTCCTCTAGCTCCATCCCGAATGCACTAAAAGTGAGCACAACCGACATCTCCATAATAAAACCACTAAATACCGCTTATGAGCATCCCGCTAATCCATAAATAAACTCCAAACCGGATTCCGGGCATACACTTCGTTAAGCACCTAAACACTACTAAACCTAATCTAATAGTCGCTAGTTAACACCATATAACAAGCTCGTATCAAACTTCCCCACACTTAAACCTTGCTCGTCCTCGAGTAAACAAAATAAAACTCACTCCTCCTATATGCACAAAGGTCTGCAGTAAGTAAAGAGACAGTCTGCTAGCGACTATACTCCAAACTCCAAGTGTAAACGAGAACTAACCTAACTCCTATCTATCTTCTTATCTCTCCGAGATGACCTACCCAAATCCCTCCTTATGTCTCCACTTCATATGTCACCACTCCATAAAAATAATCAAATCGAACCAAGTGATGCGTAATAAAGCACAAGTGGACTCCTAATCTCCTCTAAGGGTAAGGGTACATAAATAATGATAATGAAGATAAAAATCGAGTCTCCCACTCACTTATACCCTTCTTATACCTCTTCTTCAATTAATGTCCTAAACCACTAATCAATGTAATCAAACCATACATCACAACCACAAATCCTAATCATGAATTCTGCATAGCACAACCACAACAACATGCATCCAACTCCAAGAAATAGAAATGCAATCCTAGAATCTAATACAACCACCAATAATGTGTAACAAATCTCATGAAATAGTGAAAGGGTGACCATGCGAAGTATGGATGTCAATAAGCTCAAAAACAGAGGAATAAAAGGCTAATTACTAACTTCTTATCCCTCCTTGGTGAATCCTAAAAACCCGAGACAATCCTTCAACTCCCTTCTTATGTCTCCGACGCCAATAAATATGCAATCAATCAAATAATCACAAACAATGTAATCCTGGCGCCCTTTCGGGATTTCACAAAAATTCTAAAGTGGTAGGAACTATTTTTCTTTTCTTTCTTTCTTTATTTTCAGGCACCCACCTTTTCCTTTTTATCCATTTTTACTTGCCTGTTTCTTTTGTTCTATTTATTTTTTATTATTTTTTTTTGTTGGATCCCCCCTTTTCGATCCAATCACTTCTTACTCTCCTGTGTTTTTCTGATTTTTTTTCTTTTCTTTTTAATACTAATAAAAGCAAAGGCTCAAAAAATATCCGGTATAGACTCGATATATAGAAAAACACACAAAACACATCAGCATAGTAGACTCAAAAACATAAAAACAACAGAATAGCAAAGCACCAAAAACATCAGAAGAAAACACCTCAACAAGTCAACTCATCTCCCCACACTTGAATCACGCATTGTCCTCAATGCAGCAAAAGAGGACACCATAAAAAGGGAAGAGGAAGAAGAACCGTGGAATGTTGTGGTTCTATCTCTTTTGTGAGGAGGAAAGGGTGGTAATGGTCAACCGCATCACGACCGTGACATAGTGTCACGATCGTGACACGAGTAACTGTGGTATGTGATCGGCATTTTTTCCTCCTCTGATGATCTCCTGATGTTGGTCCCGCTATTCCCTGTAAAAGAAAACAAAAAAAAACAGAATAATGGGAGAAAAGTCAGCAGTACTCCCTTTGGAACCTCCGATTTCATAATTTCTTGTATGAACCAGTTGAGCAAAGGTTTGAACCTTAGACCCTTCACCCCCGTGACTCTCCACCTTTGCTTCACCTTTTTCTTCTTACTTTCCCCACACTTAGACTCAACTTGGGGTTGTGCACTTTCTTTCTTCGTAACCTGCATGATAGTACTAGCAGGTTTCTCGCCTTGTGGGGTTAGAGAGGTGGGGCTACCGCCCAAAGCAGAATTAGGGAGCGGGACACGCAGTGCATCCGAACATAGTTTGGGGGGTTTAATAACCTCTTTAATAGAAAATATTGAGTTATCATTCTGGGGTTGTATCGTAGTTTCATATATGTTAAAACTAACAACATCCATGTCAAACTCGAGTGTTAGCACCCCGGTGTCAAGATCT
>NW_027368554.1:0-48955 GCF_046119375.1 Phyllobates terribilis | reverse complement strand
ATGAGAGACAATGAAGTTCAATCAATGAGAAACAAAATAAAATGATAGAATCAAAACTAGAATAGAAATACTCACAATAATATTGTTTAAAGCTTCAAGATTTTATACAAAACAAAAATGGAGTTAGTTCTCCATAAGAGGCGCAAAACTATTCTGACAAAAGGGGAAACCGTAACTTCTAAACTCTGAGTGCCTCCCTTAGAATAAAAGTGTAACTCTCTTCTACTAAGAGCAAAATTGAAAAATAAATAAAACTAAACTAATAAACAAGTAAAAGTCTGATCGGAGATAACTAGGCCTATATCAACTATTATAAAAAAATAATGTGTAGAAAATAATCTCATGCAGAAATTCCGAGTCGGCTCTGCCTCCGGCCGCGACAATAAAGGTGCGGGCACGCCTAGCCTTCTGTAGAATTTCGCCGGTATGTGCTTTCTTACAAACCTAAGTGTCAATCTTCTGGCATTTCTTCATCTTCTGATCTTCTAAACTTTTAGCTACGGCTTCATCTTCAGTTGCAACTCAAAAACTCCATAATAATCCTCAACTATCATACACTCATCTCCCAATCCATAATCATCATAACTCCATTATCATACTCTAATTCCCTATAAAATGTGTGCCAAAATATGCTAGATGAGCTATAAAAAATAGCTCACATCAAAATACTCCATACTTAGACCTTTACTCGTCCCAAGTAAGCTAAAAAACTATAGATAAAGAACTTGAAACAGAAAGGGTGGAAAAAATAAGTGCCGGATAGAAAAAATTAATAGCTCACATCAAACTCCGTGCCAGATTTATAGAAGAATAGGAAAACAATGAGACACTGGATAGAATCCAAGACGAAGGCTACGGTAGAAAAGACCCATGGCACGACCTAGCATCTGTTGAAAAATACTCCTCGGTATTCAGGGAACACGTTGAGGCATGTTCAGTACAAAATGTGCACGTGTTTTGCAATTGTGAATTGGTGGGCGATGATGTGACCTTAAAGTCATGGTAAAGAACAAAGACTTAGTGACGTGGAAAAAAGTAATGTAGGGACTTCAATGGCTCTAGAGGTGTTACCCAAGGAGGCAACGATGCCAGATATGGTAAAGAAGAGGAATAATTAAAAATGAATGTAATGTGCATCCAAGCATCTTTAATGACTTTTCTTATATTCATGCCTTTTGTTCTTTTATTTTTTATATGTTGTCTTTTCTTTGTTTTATTCTCATATGCCCTATGCAATTTACTTCTTCTTTTCCTCTATAAATGATGCACTGTAAGTGAAACAAAAACTAGGTCATACACGATCATTTGTGCATAGGCCACACGGTTTGACTGTAAAACCATAAGAAAGTCAGAAAGGGAACCACCTATGTACACGTCACATGGTAAGGTGCCAAATCACATAAAATGTCTCATAAAGTGTAAAATAAATTCACAAATAAACCAAACTGATGGAGATAAGGATGATAATTATAACCTCCCCCATAATTATACTAGAACATATCCCAATACAACAAAAGAAGAATCAATAGAAAGGGAGAAAAGTATACACTACTAGAAAACACGGTTTTACCGACAAATTTAGCAACGAATTTGGAGACCGTCTCAAAAAACGAGATTTCACGACAGATTTAGCGACGGATAATACATCCATTGTGAAAAGTGCCCAAATCATAGAACCTGGTTGAATAGCGACGGATTTGTGTTGCTAATCCATCACTAGTTATGGCAACAAAGAATGTCGTCACATTTTCAGGATTAGCGACAAAATATGTCGCTAATCCGTCGCGAACTGAAGCGGCAAGAAGAACCGCCTAAATTTGGGGAAAAATAGCGACGGACAGGTAAAATCCGTTGCTAGTACAAAGTCCTCCCCAAATTTAGCGATGGACCATGTGTAGTCCGTCGCTAAATTAGACGGTTAAATGTTCCGCCACATTTTGGGCGAAGTTAGTGACGGATTTCAAAAATCCGTAACTAAAATTGTCTCTCTCCCTGGTGTTAGTGACGGACTATATATGTTCCGTCTCTAAAGTTGTCTCCCTCCACGGTATTTTGGATTAGCGACGGAAAAATCTGTCGCTAATCCGTCTTCTTCAATAAAACGCCGCACCTTCTGTTATTGACCTAAAAACATTTTCCTCGTTCACCTCTTCTCTCCCGCCACTAATCCTAGTATCTCGCTTGTTTTTTCCCATTTCTCGCCAGAATTCTCAGTTCGCCCGTTTCTCGTCGGTTTTTCCGCCCTTGTCGGAGTTCCCGTCACTTTTGCCACTTTTTCTCGCCTCTTTGTAGCCTATTAAAATATTAAATATTAGAATATTTAAATTTAAATTTGAATTTCCAACTAACCCAACACCCAGATGAGTTGGGTTTCTTCCATTTGTTTGATGCACAAGAAGATAAGTGGAAGAAGCCCAACTCATCTGGGAGTGATTAGATGGAAATGTGTATTGGGAGTGAAGGTTCTTATTTTACTCTACAGATATTTAAAAACAAAATATGTTATATTAAAAATGAGAATTATGATTAATACTAATTCTCGGTGTACATGTAATATATGTAATAGACTAAAATAAATTAGAAAATGTGATTAGATGTAAGATAATAAACACGATTAGATGTGAATCGTCATCTAATTATCCGCGCTACAGAAATGGATCAAGACCATAGTTGGATGTATCAGAGACTCACGAAGGGTTGTTAACCCCAGGATTTCACGAAAAAGTGAAAGAGTTTATCGAGTTTGCCTTAGCTTATCCAACTTGTATGAGTGGAGTACAGATTAAATATCACTGTCCTAAGTATGCTTGTAGAAATAAAAGGTATCGAAATACCTATGATGTTGAATTACAAATTTTGAAGAATGGGTTTGTAAAAGATTACCAAGTATGGGTTTTTCATGGAAAGGGGACCGTGTTGAATCCCGGAGGACAACAACATGCCGTACCGGAGAATGATGTTGAGGGGGCTGAGTTCGGTTCCAGTCATAGAATGATACATGATGTCGCCGGTCAAGAAGTAGTCTTTCAGGAAGACGAGCCCCCGAATGCAGAATCTCGGATTTTTTTTATATGATGAGAGCGGCTGAATAAGAAATATGGCCTGATAATAACAAACACTCTCTATTTTCTGTATTTGCTAAAATGATGAATATCAAGTGTCGTCATCAGAGTTCAATAGGTTTAATGGACGATGTGTCGATCCTTACAATCTGAAAATGCATGGGATGAAAAGTCATGATTGCCATGTTTTTATACAACGACTTCTACCAATCGCTCTTCGGGAGCTTCTACCGAAAGAAGTGTGAGAGCCATTAACGGAGCTGAGTATCTTCTTCAAGGCGTTAACTTCCACCTCACTTACAGAAGAAGACATGCATCGTCTAAAGCTTGAAATCCCAAAAATAATGTGCAGGCTGGAACGTATATTCCCACCCAGTTTTTTCGACTCTATGGAGCATCTCCCCCTGCATCTTCCTTATGAGGCGATGATGGCAGGGCCGGTTCAATATCGATGGATGTATCCATTTGAAAGGTATTGATCCTACAATTGGTGTTTCTCTACCCATTTATTATCTATTTATAACTAATAGATTCCAAAAACAGATATTTAAGTAAGTTGGAGAAAAAGGTCAACAATAAAGGCATGGTGGAAGGAAGCATTAGCAGCAGAAATTTGCAAGAAAAAATCGTGAAATTTGCATCATTTTATTTTACTAAAGGTGATCCGAGATTACCCGAACGGTTGAGAAGAAATGAAACTTGTGATATGGATGTCGATATGATGTCGACCGACTATGAATTTTCAAACCAAAGGGAAGGCCGTTGTATGGTAGCACCAAGAGATATCTTGAGGATGTTGAGATTATCGCTGCTAGGACCTATGTTCTTCTAAACTGTCCTGAAATCGAAGCTCACATAAAGTAAACATTGTTATAAAGTACAATATTATACCACTGCAATCATATATCTACTCGACAACTGTTATTTAATTTGGGTAAAGGGTTTTTGTGGCCGAGTTGCGTGAAAGGAACCATGGAATAAGCGAGACAGAAATTGAAAGAAAGTTTTAGACTAACTTCACCTCTTGGTCCGAATGTAATGTAAGTACTTGTGAGATTCACGTGCAAGAACTTCAAGAGAAAATGAAAGCGCAAATGCAAGAACTGCAAGCGCAATGGCAAAAACAAATGCAGGCACAAAAATGACTGAGTTAGTCTGAGCTGAGGTGGCCAATCCGATGCCGACCCTTCCTCCTGAGTATCGCCCATCACCAGGTTATGAAAACAACGATGAGTCTTACTGTTTTACATGTTTCATTTCTAAAACATTTTTGATAATTGCGAACTATGTTTCTAACGATTTGTATCTTTGTTTAAAATGACAAGTTTGGTTATATTAATGTTAATATTGGATTCTCCTTATAATATTGTGTTCGGATAAACTTTTTATTGAAAATGCAAATCTCCTTTTGTTAATGTTAACGATGGATTAACAACGACGTGGAGACGGATTTGTTACTGAAAAACGATCTCGTGGTGACGCAGTAATGGCGGTTTTTGGGTTAAAGGGTGGCTTCCGAGTCAAAAATAGCGATGTAATACGTCGTAAAAACGCTCCTGGAGATGAAAATAGCGACGGATTCCTGTCGCTAAATCTGTCGCCACAGAGCGTCTCCCAGAGACCAAAGGTAGCGACGGAAATCCTTCGCTAACTCCGTCGCCACAAAGTGGCTCCCTGAGACGAAACGTAGCGACGAAAATCGTCGCTAACTCTGTCGTCATAGAGTGGCTCCCGGAAATGAAAGTAGCGATGGATTTTCGTCGCTAATTCTGTCGCAAAGTAACGATGGATGAATTGATCTGTCGCTAAAGTTGTTTAATTACCAAAATGAGGACAACATGCCATATTTGTCGCTAACACAAGTTAGCGACGGGTTGCCGTTGATTAGAGGCGAAAAAATCCGTCGCTAATCAACAGCATTCTAGTAGTGATAGAAGGAGTCACTATGGTGGTCCTGGAAAGTGTTTTGTCCACATCGGCACTTGCTGCCTTTGAATCATGTGCATTGCTACAATGGTGTGGGTCGTCTCTTGAATCATCACCTATGTCATGTCCTCATGAGTTATGTGGCTTGCTGCTAGTTGGTCAACCCGGAGGGTAAGCTCCTCTATCTTCTCTGTCAGGTTGGGTCGGCCATGATGTTTGAGTTTAGATGGACCGGTCTTGTCTGTGTTGTAGATTTTGAATGGCATCTTATCAAGCCTGGTGTAGAAGTCGCTGGGCTCAATTCTATATGCAAGCTCGCGTGGCAGCTTTAACTTGTGGCGCATGTCCTTGTAGGACATCCACGAGTAGGAGTTGTGGGTGAATGTCAAGAATTGGGAGTTTTGCAGCTGCTCTACATCATACGGTGTCGAGGAAATCGACTTCATCGTTGAAAAAGTCTCCCCAATAGGCAGACCGAGTGATGTTAGAAGGTGACCCTGCATGATCGATCTACATGCCATCATCCTCTTCACTTTCAGCAACCCTCTTATGAACTCGGTACCCTAGCATGGAACCATGTTGTTGAATGGAATCAAACACCAAATATGACATATAAGCATCTGTGAAACACGGTTCACTTTCGCGTTCCCATGTATGATGGTCGTCGGCAGCTGGCCCGCCATCTTCATGGCTTCATATGTAATCTATTTATTGTACTTGTTGCTGGGATCAAAGTGTGCATTAGTGGCCTCTAACCAGAATTCAAAGGGATCCGAGATGGTATTGTCCTTCCACCCTAAGGTTGGATCTCGACTGAAGCCGAGACAGTGATGTAAGTTCTCCACCTGAACGTGATATTTGCAATTCTCAAAAGAGAAACTGATTTGTGAATCTTCCTGGTCACCAACTAGCGAAACAGCGTATACCACCTCCAACTCGGTAGAAGCAAAATGCATAACTCTGCGTACATCATATGGTTGATCGCCAAAAAGTTACCCAACCCTCCGAAATTGAAAAGCATATCAAGACAACCATAGATACCTAATTCCTTTTTACGGGAATGTCGATAACCTTACTCAACTTAGCAAAGTCGTATTCATGAAGTTCCTCAAGTAATGCTAACTCTTTGTATGTACATCATTTGTTCTCGACTTGGATACTCATAATAAATGCACTTAAATAATAATAAAGGGGGTTAAGATTTGGTTACAATGAGCTAAGTTAAGCTCGGGAAAGGTGGTCTCGAATAGAATCTGCAGGCGAGAAAATTCGGTGTAGCACGGGTCATGACAAGAAAGACAGGGGTCATGGCTAATTGACGTGGGTTTCCTGCTTGGTTTCTGGAGGTTGTGGTTGCTGGTGGTGGTCGAGTCACTTGAAACACCCAAGAACTTGCCGAAAAATGTGCATAACCTCATATTTGCTCAAAAAGACGGGAAATTTGGATTGTGTGCGTGTGTTTTGGGGTAAAAAACTGGAGGTGGAGCAAAAGAAACTGATGATTAGTGGTTTTAGGGGTGTATATTACCAGATCTTTGTGTCAGAGTGGAATAGGACTGTTGTTTCCGGGATTGGGGCACAACGATAAAGACACATGCACAACCGGCTGAAAATCTTGTCTCAACTGGTCACGAGGAAGAGAGAAGAAAAATGGGAGTATTTTTGGAGGAGGCGTGGCGACAGGTTTAGGAAAATGGGGGTGTGGTGGGTTAGTGAAGGAGAGGTGATTTATATATTATTTTTTTCTCTTCTTTTTTTTTCTTTTTGCATTGCTATCTTTTTTTTCTTTTTTTTTTTTGAAATCTGATTTCTTTGTTGTATTTTACATATTTTTTGTAAGAAATTAGAAAAAAGAACCTTATTAGGTTGCCTCTTGAACAACGCCTAAATTAATATCTTTCCGCTTGATGAAGACAGTTGTCTATCCTTCTCCTTCATTGGACTTCGCAAGAACCGCTTCTTCTACATTTGTGCTGCTCCAACCATCATGGAAGGTTTTAACATTTTACCATTTACCTTGAACACCTTCTTGTTCCTAGGTTCGTGTATGTCCACAACTCTATGGTAATATGCTCTCTCAACTATGTATGGTCCTGCTCACCTTGAACAAAGTTTCCGTGGAAAAAGTCAAAGTCGGGATGGATAGACTATGAAACTCCTTCCTCAAGTTTCTCCTTTCATGCCATGCCTTGGTCTTTTCTTTATATAAAATTGCATTGTCGTATGCATCATAGAGTATTTCATCAAGTTCTTGTTAGTGCAGCTTCCGGAACTCACCGACATTGTCCAACCTCATATTGCACTTCTTGACCGCCCACCATGTTTTTCTTCAAGCTCTACGGGGAGCGTCATTGAGGTGCTTGCTCCAGTCCCTTCTATGAGGTTCAGTGGTCTTCTTGAGAATGATCTTGATCTCCTGATTTGACACCTTGTCTTGTCCATTTGTTTGTAGGTGGTATGAGTTTGATACTCGTTGAGTCACGTTATATTTTCGAAGTAGTGCGGCAACTGTCTTATTCATGAAATGAGTACCACGATCACTTATCAAGAACTTGGGTATCCCAAACCTAGAAAAATATTTGCCCTAAGGGAACCTGCAACTACTTTAGAATTATCAGTCTGAGTGGCTTTGACCTCCATCCGTTTGGAGACATAGTAAAATGCAATCAGTATATAAGTGTATCCCGACAAGTTGGGGAATGGTCCTATGAAATCAATACCCGAAACATCAAAAATATTGCAATAAATCAACGATTATTGTGGCATTTCATCTATTATGTTCATGTTCCTTCTCCTCTGGCATCGGTCATATGATTTACAAACATATTAGCATCTCCAAAGATGTTCGGACAATAAATTTATGCTTCTAATGCTGTTATAGTTGTCTTATTAGCCCCCAAATGACACCCATATGCATCAGTATGGCAAAAATTAGGAACAAAATTTGCCACATTGTCAAGAAAGCAATGTCTTTTCACCTAGACTAGACAATGTCTCCACAGGTATGGATCATCCCATACGTACAGCCAGGATTCCCTTACTGATCTTATCCTTAACTGATTTGACAGCTCGTGGTGGAAACTCTCCAAGAACCACGCAACTAACCACAGTAGTGTACCATGGGTTCAATTTTGCGGATTGAGAGTACGACTTCAACTCGGCTTGTCTTTGGCATTGCCTTGATTTTTATAGTGATAACCTCTAGTAGCTCTAAGTGTGCCATGGTCTCAAAACCATTTCCTAGTAGTCATCCAGTACCGAATTTAGGTTTGTACTGGATTCTTTAAAGGCACAGGCGCAACCATAATGGTATTGGAAGTGGGGCGTGACCATGTTTCTCTCAAATTTGTTTCGCATTTCTCCTAGTCTATTTCAAGTTGTTGTGATTATAGAAAGGTTTCTGAGGGGTGTTAAATTTTGGGTGCAGGGCGTAATGTCTTTATCATCCTCTACCAATAATAGTACGTCTTAAGAAAATTCACCATGTATGAGTGTTTTATGCAGATCTCCACTTTGGTCCTTCACAATTCTGCTTAAATGATTGGCCACCACATTCTTTATTCCCTTCTTGTCTCTTATTTCTATATCAAACTCAGAAAGCAAGAGAACCCACCTTAGTAGCCATGGTTTGGCTACTTTTCTCATCATTAGAAAACAAAGTGTGGAAACTTCTCTAAAGAATACACTACATAGTATTCTAAAAAACGCACCTAGGCGAAACCTAGGCCCGGTCTAGGCACTAGACGACACCCTAACTTTGAGATTACTTGTTAGGCGTTTTCAGCTGGGCGGTGGGGAAAAAATCGTCTGCCAAGGCGGCCTCCTAGGAGGCTAGGCGCGCCTAGGCACTGCTGTTAGAGTGCCGCCTAGCGCCTAATCCCCGCCTAGGCATGTTTTTTAGAACACTGGATGGAACAAAAGATGATGTATATGAAGATAATGATGAGTTTGAGCTTGATGAGTCAAACATGGAGCAAGAAGTTAATATTCAAGTTGAGAAGGATAATGAGAATGAAGAGAGGAGGATTAGATTGTATTTATATTTTATTAAGTTTAAATCTGCATTGATAATTGTAGGGTTTTTGCTTGTTCTGGTCATGTAGATCTTCTTTATTAAGAATGATATAAAGTCTATGAATTTTGGATGATTAGCTAGCAAATTATATGCTTATATTAAAATTACAATGTTAAATTATGAATTACTATGAAAAATATGTATCAATATATTTATATTTACTTTTTCATATAAATAAATTGTATTAAAATATAATATTAATTGTTCTAATATTGATCCGCCTAGGCCGCGTCTAGGCTAGACGCCAAGGCGCTAGCCCCCTCCCCCCAAGCCTAGCATTCGCCTAGCGTTTTTTAGAACACTAACACTACATCAAGCGTTTCTTTTTCAGTGGTGGAGTAGTTTTGTTATGCTCCATTCAGTGTGACAGACACGCAACGGATGACGTGAAAAGCACATCCTTGGCTTTGGATAGCACCGACTGTCTAATCACTGGAATCACACATTATCTCAAAAGCTCGGGACCAATCCGGTGATTTTATGATCGACGCGCTCACCAATCATTCTTTCAGAGTGTCAAATGTCTTCTTCCACTCTTTACTTATTTTGAAATTTACCTCTTTCTTCAATAGTTCGCACAAGGGTGATAAGATCTTTGAAAAGTCTCTGATAAACATACGTTAAAACCTACATGGTGTAACAAAGAACGTACTTCATGAATATTAGTAGGAGAAGGTAGAGACTGAATTACATCAGTTAGTGCCTTATCAACCTCAATCCCCTTGGTTGACACAATATGTCCAAGGACTATACCCTGTTCTACCATACAATGACACTTCTCATTAAGAACTAGATTTTTATTCTATGTATCTTTTAAGTACAAGTGTCAAGTTTCTTAAACAATTGTCAAAACTATCCCCATGAACAGTGAAATCGAATAAGGATCCGGTGAAAACAATCATTATGGTGTGAAGTGCGAACTTTCTCGGGTACACATAAAACACACTAATGTTCACATATAACACGCTAATGTTCACATCTAAAGGGATAAAAAAATCACCCAGAAAACGTAAAAAAAATAAAAATAACAGTTCACCATTAATTACAAAAATGCCACCGCGTGGATTCATTAAAAAACCCATCTTTTAATCTCAGCCCTCCATTTTCTAATCTAATGGTTCAACATGCTTCGCATTTCACACCATAAAGATTGTTTTCACCGAAACTCACCTCCAGTGAAATCATCCCTAAATACTTTGATAAAGTTTCTATGTATTCAGACAAAATACTAACCATACATCGTTGGAATGTACCGGGCGCGTTACAAAGTCTGAAAGACATTCTACAATATAAAAAGGTGCCAAATAAGCAAGTGAACGTCGTCTTCTCTTGATCTTCCAGCAATATATCCACTTGGAAGTAGCCATATAGGAAACGGTAATAGGAACGACCAACTATCCCCATGAATTGTGAGGTCGGATTTCCATGCATTATTCCTCAAAGTCAGGAGACCTGCAACCAAATACACGCAAGTGAGACACATTTGGTGTTCTATTCCTTATTAGCTTGTACAGAGTCTTGTTGAGCAGAGGGTGCAGTGCTTGATTGAGGATTTAGCATGAAGTATTCATTGCCTTAGACTAGGAACTCATTGGAATTTTGCTTTCAGCCAAGATAGTTCTAGCTATGTCTTCATGGGTTATATTCTTTCTCTCCACAATCCCATTCTGTTGTGGTCCCCTAGGAGGAGAGTATGGATGAGGCATTCCTTGATTCATAGAACTCAATGAATTGGATGTTCTCAAACTCTATTCACGGTCAGATCTTGTACCCTTGAGCTTTACATTCATGCTCTTCTAAGTATGCTGAAAAATACTTCAAATGCGGGGAACACCTATTCTTTTGAAGATAGAAATATTCTCCATGTAAAGCATGAGAAATCATTAAGAAAAACAAAAACATACATGCTCCCTGAGTGACTTCCAGGTTTGCTTTTGAAAGATGTTATGGTTTTCTTCCCTTTGACATATTTATCATACATATCATCTATCTAAGGCTTGATAGTGGGTAGTCCTCTCACAAGCTCTTGCACACAAAGTTTGTATAATCTTGAAGGACTAGCATGTCCAAAGCATTTGTTGCACATTTTGGTTTCGTGTTTTATACTTGGAAGACACAAACACACATCAAGGTTGAAGTTCTTATCAACAATGTAAATAGCATTGTGCCTCACACTCATTAGAATGATCTTTTTGGCGTCTATGCTCTTTACATGGAACGTGGTGGAAGTAAACACATCCTTGTTGTTACCTTGGTCATAAATATGCAATACACTACAAACTAAAACAAATTCTATGAAAAGATTAACATTCTTTAATCCTTCATTCAACATTACATTTTTATAGGACTAGAAGTGAGCTGAGTTCTTTAGCATTGACTATTATGTGGCATGATCAGGAATTATCTATGCACCACCAGGCCGGTCAAGGACACATATGCATTGATCCTCTAGAAATAGCAGAGTTTAAATCAGTGTTAGACACATTAGACTTAGGACTCTTAGTATGATTTGCATGTTTCACATCAGTTTTCTACTTATTAGTATGTTTTTTAGTTCTTCTACCCTTTTTGTTCCTTTTGTTACGTGAGCATGAGAGTTCAAGTTGTTCCTTCTCTCAGTGTGCTTAACTGTGTACTTACTATGCTTATCACAATATTTTTTCTTATAGCCATCAGTACCACATAACCAAGACAATATGTAGTGATTAGAGTGTCGATACTTCTTGATTGGAACAAGAAGATTTTATTCTATTGCTTTCTCAGGGCACTAATTGATGTTCATCTTCCCTTTGGACTACTCATTTTACATTTTCACTAGTACAAAAATAGCTTTTTACCACGGTTAATTGGCAAATGTTACTACGGTTTGACAACCGTGGTAAACTTGGCCGTAGTAAACGTGTTACTACGGTTAATCATTTTACTACGGTTACTCACTTACCACGGTTATGCAACCGTGTTATATGTCAAGCTGTAGTAAAATGGTAATGTTTCCGTCAATGATTGAACCGCAGTAACACATCCTAACTGTGGTAAATCATCTCGTGGTAATTTTGTGTCAACCGTGGTTAATTTACATCAGAGCAATATTTATCGAATATTCGAACCGTGGTGATTACTCTAATAGTAGACCTGTTCATGGGCGGGTTTGGGATGGTCACGGGCCGGGCTAAATGAAAAATTCTACCCATTTACTCAGGCCGGGCCAAGCCCGCCCATATTAAATGGGTCATTTCTCGTGTCCATACCCACCCATTTTAACCAACGGGCTGTCGTACGCGCTGCCCATTTACCCATATTTATCTTACTTGTAAAAATCAGACATAAAATCCTAGATATTTCAATAAAACTGCCATCCAATAACCCAAATGATTCAAGTGATTAAAACACTTCTAATGAAACATGTCAAGTGCCAACATCCAAAATAAAGTTACAAGACTCGAAGTATGCTCAAAACATGCAACCAAGACATAAATACTCCCTTACAAAGACGATTTAAGACTGAAAATACCAAAAATAATAAGACACAAGCAAAACATGATAGTCATAAAAACAGCTTCAATCTTTGGATATTTATGACGTGGTAATTGATTCTTCTTTTCCATCCGCATCACTAACATATCCAGCCGATACATCACCAATCTTGAACATTGTATGACCTTGTAATATTTGAGAAAAAATATAGGTAGTCAAAGCAACTTATAAAACTGAATCAAATATATCAAAATAAGTTCATTTTAAGAATTACCTGGCTGGTCCAAACCTTGTCTACGTAGCCAATCCTCATAGCACGCAAGGGCTTCGGTTGTCTCATCAGAAAGAGAACTTCTACAACTAGTTATGATCTTCTTGCCCAAGCTAAATGCAGATTCTGAAGGAACAGTAGAGATGGGAACACACAGAATATCTCGAGCTAAAGTAGAAAGTACTGGATACCTTTTAGACTCCCGCTTCCAGAATTGTAAAATGTCCAAATCCTCTTCAAAATCAATATTTTTGTCATCTAGATAAAGATCCAACTCACACTTCATTTCAATCCTCTTTTTCTTGTTCATATGATCACAAAGAATCTGCTCATCCAACTCAGAATCACTTCCATCACAATCAATAACATTAGAAATTGAACTGCTCCCACCATTATGACTACTAGATGCAGGAAATACTTGAAGCCAGGTGCCTCAACAAGAGTAAATGGCAAAGCACAAGAAACAAGCATAACAGACAAAGCTTGGCGAATCGCTTCTAAACTTGGTAAGGGGTTAGTCAAAGACATACGATTAACATTAACATTCACAGCAGATTCAGTAGCAGCAGCAGCAGGCCCAGAAACGCAAAAATTTGTAATATCATGATAACGACGTGCAGGACAAGATTGAAGATGTCGTTTTAAATGAGAAGTACCATTAGATGACTTTCCACTTAACACCGACTTACAGTGATTACATGTTGCCTTGATAATTCCATCTGGACTAGCTTCCCTTCTCATATGTTGCCAGATAGCAGAGGTGAGTTTTTTCCCTTTTGTTGTGCACTGACTGCTTTTGTTGCCCACGCTTGGATTAGTTGATGGAGTACTTTGTTCATTCTCAGAAGCACCTTCCATGACTTTTGTCCTTTTCAATGACTTCTGTCCTTTTCAAGATGTTCTCTGTAATTTTAGAAGATAAGTAGATAAGTTAGTCATGATCAATAGTTTGATATCAATTCAATAATTTATAAAATGCACATATAGAAGAACATCTTGAAAAGGACATAACTGCTTCTGAATTGTAATTGTAGATCTAATTTGATGTGCATAGTTCAATCATTTGAACTACTGTCTACTGCTGTCTATTTATCTTCAAATTGAATTAATATCAAACTGAGAAACCGCACATCAAATTGTATAGACAGTAGTTCAAACTGAATTAATTACAACTCAGAGACAACAGTAGATAGTAGTTCAAATTATTTAGCAGTAGACAGTAGACATTAGTTCAAACTTCGAATTGGGAAACCGCACATCAAATTGATACAATTCAAATATTTTTATAAAATGCACATAGTTCAATAGTTTGATATTAATTCAATAATTTATAAAATACTATATAGTTAAGAAACCACACACAGAACTTCTATATATAGTATTTTATATAAATAAAATTGATACAGTTTGAACCATCTATCAATATAAATCTAGAATTAGTTTAGCAGCAGAATTTTCAGCAGCAGATCAGCAGTAGAAGTTCAGCAGAAGAAGTTCAAATTAGTTCTATAATTACAACTCAGAGACAGCAGTAGACAGTAATTCAAATTAGTTCTACAATTACAACTAAGAGACGAGCATATAGAAATCTAGAGAAACCGCACACATATAGAAGTAGTTCAAATTAGTTATACAATTACAACCCAAGAGGCAGAGAGCAGAGACGAGCAGCAGTTCAGCAGAGTTTACACATAATAGTTTGATAAAGGAGGAAAAACTCAGAAAAATTCGAGTTTGCGCGGACAAACGAGGAGATGAGCAGAGACGACAGACGATTTCGAGTCTACTCACCTGAAGCCGAGCAGAGCGACGAGGAGATGAGCAGAGATGACCGACGATGCCTTTGAGTTCGCGCGCAAAGAATACCAGAGACGAGCAGCAGGAAAGTTGGAGACGAAACGAGGAGAGAAGAGAGGAGGCCTTCGAGTTCGAGTGGCCGGAACAACCGAGAAGACCTGCAGGTATCGCTTTTCAGGGGAGCGTGTAGACGATGGAGGCGGAAAACAACTGAGAATTAGGTTTAGACTTTATATTGTAGTTACTTAATCATTTAATAACTACAATATATAAATATGAGTTTCGAACAAGATATATATTATTGTATACTCAAATATTAAACATCTAAGTATCCTTATAATTAAATAAAGAAATAATGTTATATTTTTAATAATAAATTATTTTTCTTGTATAAAATAGAATATTTTATTACAAGTTTCAAATAAAAAAGGTGATATTCTTGAAAATAATGCAGAATATATTACATAAATTAAGATATCTAATTAATAGAAAATAATCAAGATTATATATTATTATAATGGTAACTTTTTGATAAGTTTTAGTAGTAGTAAATTGTAGTCGATAAACATGATTTACTACGGTTCTACATAAATAGAAGTAAATGTATATTAAACCGTGTTAATTTAACTCATATAGAAACGGTAGTAAAATAGTATCACAATTACTTCTGTGTGATCCTAAACCGTTAAAATTACACATAATTACTTCTATATAATTTAACCGTAGTAAAATTACACCACATTTACTCCCTCAAAATTTAAACTGTAGTAAACCTACCATAAAATTACTCCGGTTATGAAGAGTTGTGGTATTTCAGCAAAACTTTGGTCAATTACCTCGGTTCTTATAAAAAAGTGGTAAATACACTGTTTAATTACTATGGTTATATTAAAAACTGTAGTAATAATATGTGTGATGCTATTTTACTACCCTAATACACGGAACCGTGGTAAATCGACAGTAGCCAAAGCCCCTTTTTGTACTAGTGTTTGTGAGTTGTGTTCCAGATACCATGGTTTATCTTCACCATGTCTCTGCTCCCTAAGGATTTCTTTGTACTTAATTCCTTTTTCAAGAGCATAGATCTTGTCTTCAAGATGTTAATTCTTCACTTTGAGATCTTGTAGCTCACGATCTCTGACATCACCCAGTTCCTCAAGATTTGGATCTTGTTGATCCTTGGAAGGTAGAAAACGATTGTACCTAATGCCAGGCTTTCCATTCAATTCCACAAACTGCCAAAATCATTTTGTTTGCTAGACGAGTTTGAATTTACCTTCCTATCTCCATATCCCAGCTTGAATCCATGAAGCATTTGGAAGAATTTTGTGAGTTTTAAGCACATAAGTTTTTACCTAGGCGAGTCGGATTTGATCCTGGTAATCTCTTCTTTTGATGAGAGGAGGATCTAGGAGAGGTTCAACTAACATACTTGACTTTTGAAGTCACTAAGTTCAACCTGAGTAAGCGCACAAACATCAAAAGGAATAATAGAGGAGTTAGTGGAACAATTAGACCATGATATGTTTTCTTTAAGAAGTCTACATTCATCGTCAGAGTCACTCAAATCATGCCTATCATTTTCATTCGTCTTATGTAGTCTTTAACCAACTTCTTGGGATCCCACTTGAGCAACAAGAGCTTCTTTTTGAGATCAAGAATTTCAATATCTCCTAGAGCGATGATAAACCATCTTTGATAATCATTATTCATCACACATTATGAGAATAGGGTGGGTCACCTAGTGTTGGTACCTCCCTTTCTCCAAAAATGGAGGCTTGTTGTTAGCGTTTCTAACATGGATCATTGAAAAACACATTTTACCTGTTAAAATCAATTGCGAGTAACATACAATCTAGAGCAACCTGCTCTGATAGCAGTTGTTCAATCATGTATGTTAGTACAAGGATAAGTGAGCTGATCCTTGAGAAGTGGAATATATAAATATGTATATTAGAAGTTCAAGATAACAAGTAGGATGCGGTTACTTAGAGAGAGAGAAATACATTCTTCCTTAGAAAGGAAACATTCAACAATCAACTAGTTGTTAAAGTAAAACTTCTATCTCTTGGTTCATGTCTTCTTCAAAGAGTAAGTCTTGTTCTTATGCAATATTTCTTGAAGCACCACTTAGGTATGAATTACGAATTGACCATTTATACCCAAATGTTAAGCACGTAGAGTATCTCAAATTTTCTAAACAAACATCTAAGATCCTACCTTAAATGTTTAATAAAATAACTCCCCCAAATAATAACAAAGTTATTTCATAAGATAGAATCTTTAAAAAAATAATAATAAAATGATTATAAAGAGGTTTGACCTTCTACTTCGACAACAAGGAACTTTCATTCATTATTTAAGTACCAGATTTGCAATTTTGTCCTTCTACCTCCACTTTGATCCCCGATCTACCGAGACTCGAACTACCCCTGCCTTCTCTTGTCCCACCATCACCTATCCTGAATCTTCCCAGTTATACCCCCTAACCCGCCCTAAACCTGCCCCTAGACCCCCTCAAAAGTCTATCCCTAATGGTCGTCACACACACATTCATCTCGTCTCTGGTCTGAGAGACTTTATGAGAACGCCCCTAAGTTCCTGATCGTTCAATATTTTGATATGAAATTTTTTAAGGGCATAAACTAAACTCCTAGACCTACATCCTAAAATTGGAATAATAGTATTTGAAGGTTTGAACAGGGAGAAATGATTATTACAACTCGGAAAAACATTCGGGAAATAAGTGGTTGTTGCGATTGTTCAATTAGGTTCGCTCTTGTCTAGCCTCGTCTCTTCTATTGATTTTGACTTATGGTGGGTCGTACCAGCATCACCAATGTAAATCTCGTGCCACACTTACTATTTAGATCCATCTCCCACAAGTCTGGCAGCCGATTTAACATCAATTGGTATTAGTTTCCAAGGGTACGACGTGTGGTGCATTCTTCTCTTGTTTTTTTTATTTCTCCCATATTTGATTGTTTTACTAGCTTTTTCATCATTTCACTTTCTTTCACATTGGATCATATGATCCTAGGATCCAAAATTTACAAAATAATCCCGACCCTATGTGGGATCGAACCCCATGTCAGGACCGGACTTTAGATTGTACATGATCGGACAACATCATATATGATTGGATAGGATCGCACATGATCGAACATGTAGGATCATACGATCCTAATCCCGATTGCTGATTTTCCTCTTTTAATTGATGTTTTGTACTTACTTTCTTATGTAATTGATTTTTTACATTTTTTTTCCAATGCTATTTAGGTGCATACAAAAAAGAGAAGTGGTTTACACGTACAAAGGACGAATGATTTGGTAATCATTTTGAAAATTTATTTTTTGTATAGTATCTTTCTTTATTTAAAAAAAATATAATATAAATTTACCATCATAAAATCTTTTGAACTATACATACACTAATACAGATCTAATATGATTAAAAGTGGGTATTTCGGTATTATTTTTACTAGAAAGACATATCATAGTCATATTTTATCATTTTGATTATCCAATTTATGAAATTATAGGATCTTATTATGATCTTAGGATCCGATCCTACCGATTTGATCCTATTATTCTCTCCGATCCAAAGTAGGATTTCGATCTTGACAACCATGAATAGGAGGATGTTCTTGCAACACAAGTTTGATCATGCATGATACGTGTTTCGTGCTCATTTTCTTGTGCTTATATTGATGTTATATTACATCTTGCATGAATGATAAGTTTGTGATTGTTGTATAAATTCTAAATTCTATCTCTTGAACAGGGTTGCATTCCATGACTACGCTAAAAATTGTGTTGCTTACCTGTATTCTTCTTCATATCATTATATTGTTGATTTCCAAAGAATCAAATAAAAGTGTTAAATTAGTACGAAGGACAAGTAAAAAATTCAGCAACACGAATAAAAAACAAAACAAAATCAGAACATCTCTCTATCTCTAATCTAGTACAATTTATAAAAGACCTTGTTTGGCTTTGCTTTGATTTAATCATATTGATAGTTATTACTTGATTGATTTGGTTTGTGAACTTATTGCATTCGAGTTCACTTCCTTGTCTTGACCTCCTTTATGGATTGCCTAAATCAGTTACCAAGAGATGTTAAATTCTTGAGTTGTGTTTAATGGATGTAGTAGCTTTGTTGCTTGTTGCTTATTGTTGTTTACTCCATTTTCTATGTATTTGAATGTGGAGGACTACAAGTCATGTGCCAGAGCAACTTGATATGGTAGAGTGCGTGCACTATGTTGAGCGCCAACTAGATTATTTGTCGTGTTTGATTGAAGCCAAATATGGTTATGCATCCTTGGTTATGGACGAGCACTTTGACAAGCGTGATAGTTTGAGCATGAGAAGTGCGTTGTTCTCTCAATTTAAGGAGTACGAGTCACGTGATGACAACGTGCCTCAAGGGTCCGACCACGGTCTATGATGAGTATGCAAGGACGTGCAAAAACCGATCTATGATGATTATGAGAATGAAGAGCCGTATACACATGAGCTATTTAACTTGAATGAAGGTAACCCCCAAGAAATCATCCATATTCAGGTACGTAGCAAACAACTCCTTGCCTTGGAGATTACTAAGAAGGCAGCTGCATTTCCGCCCGAAATCGAGCACAAACAAGCGTCTACATAATCATTGTTGTCCAAGATTGAAAGGATGGACCATCCGATACTTTTGCAGCACATTCCCATTTGTCGCATCCTTAGATGGATTGAAAGGCTGGAGAAAGGGTTGCAAAGACACACAT
This sequence comes from Phyllobates terribilis, assembly GCF_046119375.1. Lineage (NCBI taxonomy): Eukaryota > Metazoa > Chordata > Amphibia > Anura > Dendrobatidae > Phyllobates > Phyllobates terribilis. The sequence continues at coordinate 29,575 of NW_027368554.1, read as the reverse complement.
ACTGCAACAACAAATAAATCACAAAGACGTTCACAAGAAGTGTCTGATTGAAGATTTTCTCGGTGACTTCGAATCTGATTTTTTGTGACCTTTTTTGGAAGATTATATTATAGGTTGTCAGTGAGAGAGTGCCTCTAGAATGACCAGATTTGGAGCTCAAATCCCTGGTGAACCCCTAACGCAGTTCAGGAGCGTTGTGAGCTTCGTTTGCTCTTAACTTGTTCGTGGAATCTCAATCCTTTAATTCAGATACTCCTTATATTTTCTTAGATTCACATGCATGTATTATTTTTTAATGTTTGTGAATAAGCTACCCTTATTAGTATATACTCTTTTGTAGGTACATGGCAGTGAGGACAATTGCTACATATCGTAGGACAAAGACACTTGACTGTCAACTCGAAGAGGACACTTTCTTTCTCAGAAGACTGATAGTACATATGGTGTTTTTGATGATGATCATCTGAATACCTACAATCATGTGAGACCCAGAAACTTGGATTGACGAGCTCTACAATCCAACAATGACAAAATACCTTGTACTGTACAAGCCATGTCGAATCGAGGATGATTCTACGATAAGGAGGGGAGAGTGATACGAGATACCCCACATATTGACATAGACCCATGAAATGTGGTACGAGACGTCTGACAGATTGATATAGATCAAGGAGATGACCTTGATTACATTTGACATTGCATTATTATTGATTGTTAAGCGTTTTTCAGTACATTATATCTTAGAATTAGGAGTTGCTATCTTCGGTAACTCAAGTTTTAGGTTATAGTATTTAAGCAAATCGAAAACTCTTATTACGTCAAGCTAGTATAGCTTTACCTCAGTTTCTCTAGTTTTAATGATAACAAACACTTGCTTTTAACATCTACATTGAGTTTACTCAGTACAGGTACTTAGGAAGCGTATGGAGTGGAGCAGAGCACGGAAAGCAAGTCGCGATGATCAGGAGCAGGTCGCTATGCATGAATCAGAGGTCGCGACTATCTACACAAGGTCGCTTTAATGACAGAGAGGGTCGCGACGATCACAGACAAGTATTTGTCTAACATAAGATGTTGTAAAGTCTAAGCTGTAAAGACTTATCAACGACGAGCACTAGTTCCAAGCATAGAAGATAGTCACGATAGCCAATGGAAGGTCGCTGCAGACGATATACCATCAAAGCGACCTCGAGACTATAAGACGAGAAGCGCATTGCCTTCGGCACTTAGAAGATCGGAAGAGACTAGAGCGTGTCTCTCACGCTTTAAGTAGATTTGCTTAGATACGGAATGATATGAGTATGTAGCACAAACATTATCTTTTAGCATAAGTTTTATTTTATTCTTTATTTTATATCTTCTATAACTAGAAGATTTAGTTGTTGCAATTTAGTTTAGATTTTAGTTAGTAGATTCGATAGACCAGATGTTAGATGGTCTATATATATTAGAGATAGCATTTCGTCATGTGTTGGCGAGGTGAGGCGAGCAGAGACAAAATTAGAGAGTAATTTAGTCGAAAGTGGCGTTGTAAACAAGTGAGAGAGAGTAGTATAGTTGCTTTAGAGATCTAGCTTACTTAGAAGTTTTATTGTGTATGAAACTAGACTGTAACTAGGATTGATAAGCAATATACGAGTTTGTTTGCAGAACATCGTGTCTTCAAGTTTATTTCCGCACATTAAAGATCCTTACGATCAACAAAGTTAACTTGAGACCACAAGGTCGCTGCCGTCGCGACCTAAGGAAAATCAACGATCCTACAATTGGTATCAGAGCAGGAACCGTTCTGTAATCAACCATGTCTTCCTTGACTCTAACTCACGGACAAACTCTCAACAAGCCACCTCTACTAAAAGAAGGCGAACTCGACTGGTGGATCGAAATGCACAAGACTTGGATCAAGCAGATGGATGCTCAATGCTGGAACGTCATCGAATTAGGAGATGAAGAAGTCCCTGAAGATATCACCAGAAGCGCGATGGACGCTGCCTACTACAGGAAAATCGAAGTTAATGCCAAAGCTCGCCAGATGATCTTCGTCAGCCTACAGCGCCATGATGTTGACAAGGTAAAAATTCTCCCTACTGCCAAGGAAATCTGGGATACAATCATAGTCATTCACAGAGGAAGTGAAGACATGAAGCACAACAGGAAATTCGTGTTACAACGCGAGTTTCATGCCTTCAGACAACTTGAGAATGAAAGCGTCCTTGATTGCCAGTCGCGATTCTTCGTGCTCACAGATAAGCTAACCGCTGCTGGCCACATCATCCCACAGTATGAGAAGACACTCGCTGTCATACATGCCATGAGCGACAAGTTTGAAATGGCTAGGAGTATAGCCTTAATGTCTGAAGAAACCAAAGCTCTTCCAGTAGCCAAGATCTTTTGGAAGTTCTATGATCAAGAACAAGGCGACAAGCTGAGATCTTTGACAAGAGGAAGCGACACAAAACAAGTCGCTTTGAAACTGTCAAAAGCTCTAGACAGGATGGAGAACCAAGAAGAAGAAGATGATGATAAGGACGTAGTCTTGATGACCAAGATGGTCAAGCAATTTTTAAGAAACAAGAAAGGAACCTTACCCTCCTCATCTGACCCCCAATGCGACCTCAACAGCTACACCTGCTACAATTGCCAGCAAAAGGGGCATCTAGCAAGAGACTGCACCAAGCCAAAGGTTGAGCAATCTGAAAAGAAGGCACTTGTGACCACTTCTGCATGGGGAGATGATGATGATGATGATGCAGACTTACATGAAGGGTTCACAGGCTTATGTCTAATGGATGGAGAACAAAGTTCTGAAGACTCCGAGGTATCAATCTCACTCCCTAATAGCTTCACTAAAAAGATTCACATGCTTGATAAACCTGATTTAATCAATATAATTCTAGGAATAATAGAAGAAAGCGAGCGACTACAAACTGAAAATGATAGATATGAAAAGGAAATAGAAGATCTTCATGCTGAATGTTTAGCTTTATCTACTAGGCTAGCAAATAAAGAGATAGACTTTCAAAAGGCTAAAGAAACAACCTTGTTAACCAAGGAGTGCTTGGGCTGCAAAGGTAAAGCGCTTACTAAAGCGTCTACACAAGCACCCACTCCTGTTTCTATGGCAAGCGAAAGCCTACTTGAAACTAATGACCTAATAAAAAGGGTCATCCTTGATGTTACTGGTATCGCTTCCCTAATTGAAGAGCGATCAGTTAATCAAACAGTGTTTGTTAAAGTGAGAGGGCTTGGCTATGAATCTGATGATAATGTTAAATCCTCATCCATGAATGAGAAATTAGCCAAGGAACTCGCTGAAAAGGCTGACGTGTTGGATAAGGCTCTTCAAGCTTGCAAAAGCAAAAATGAGTTCTTAGAAGACAAAGTGAAAGTCTTGGAAAACCCCAAACATAAGTCAAAATGGTATCATGGGGAAAAAGCTCATGCCATGTATGTATCACAAGCCCAAGGGACTCACGAGGTCAAGGGGTGCACCAAAAATGCAAAGCCCTTTACACCAAGACGTGGAAAATATGGGCGAGTGATCTATTACGACTGGTGTAGATACTGTGATTTCAATGGTGATACTATCTATAACTGTAAGAAGAAACAGGCTCGTGACAACAAGCCTTATGTTTCTCCTTGCAATGATGTTGCTCATGAACATGAATCATCGCGACCTCAGTACCAACACCAGCGACCTTCAAATAATACCAAGCGATATGATAATAATCACCAGCGACATCAGACCATTCATCAGACATATCAAACTCAAGCAAATCAACATGCTAAACCTAGACCAAAGATAAAACAGAATGCTAGGATCAACTCTAATCATAATAAATCCTATGAAACTGCTCCAATGACCTTCAATATCATTCATGCTGATGGGACACGCTCCAAAGCGACCCACGATACTAATTCACCCAGTCAAGCTGAGCTTCACTGGGTACCAAAAGTTTGAATTTTTCTTGCGTAGGTTGGAAGTGCTAAGGAGCGATGGTAGTTAGAAAAAACGGTTGCACTTGCCACATGACAGGCTTCAAAGAATATTGTATTAACTCATTGTAGAACTTAAAGTCGCGGATATCTTCACCAAAGCCTTGAACAAGGATCAATTTGTCAGTCTACAGCTCCTTCTGGGAATGATCCCCTTCACATAAGCGACCTACGTCTGTAAGTTCCCTCTACTCTGACTAGAACTATCTGCTTATATATTGATATTGGGAACTTAGGACTCGCTTGAAATGACTGGCAAACTTTAGCATTAGCTTTAGTCTCTCGCATGCTCTGGTTGATGCCTTTGTGAAATAATTAGGTGAATCTTCGCGACTTAATAGATCTTGCTAGAAATTATGGACCTGCATGCTCTTCTTTGAAATTCTATGAACATAATCACATTGATCGCTTCTTAGCCCATTACATAGCCCAACGAGATATGATATGTGATTATAAAGTGTCCCTATCCTAATCTTGTGTAACGTTCCCTATGACCCTCATAGCTCACAACTGGGAATATCCACTTGATGTTAAAGTCCTACCCTAATTTGCAAATTGCATATGCATATGTACTATTCTATGTGTTTTTGTCCTTCAATTTTAAATGTATGCATGTGTCTACCCCACCTAGGACTGAGAGTGAATAGATTAGGACCTCTATGTTGCTAATTCTTAAACAGGTACGCGTGTTTTGGGTCCGTTGTGATATCGCTTGTGCTCTTTAGAGGTCGCTTCGTCACTACAGGGTATCGCGAACCATACCTCAGTCGCTACCATAGCGACCATACCTGGAATATCTTCAACAATGAGCGACGCTGCACCCACATACTAACTGAGCAGCGCATTCGCCGCCTTCGCGACCTTCACGATCCAGAAAAAAAGCTACACCACCTCCTTCCCCAGTGAAGTTCAAAGCGACTTTCAGCAAGGGAAAAGGTAAAATGGATGAGGTCGCTGAAGGTGCCTCTGCCTACCCCCTTCCAGGCTCTTAGCTGCCCCTCGCACGCGATCTGATAGCCGCTTTCCTCCAGCAGCAAGTCACGAACGAGAATCTGCTGCGGTCAACTAAGAACATTCTGGACGCGCTACTACCAATCAATAAAAATGTGTGTGCGACTCATAACCAGATCCAGTGCTATTCTAGTTTCTTTCCTCTGAGCAACGCGAAGCCTATGACAAGGCATGGGCAGAGTAACACCAACACAAGAAGCACCAACGCCTACAGCACCGAAGCAACCAAAGATCGCGACAGCCTCGGAATACGCTGCTCCTGTTGACGAAGATGCAACTTAGTTGTTCTTTTCCTTTTTATGTTCCGAGTCCTTTTTAGTCTCTTCCTTAGGGTAACCTAGCCAGTAGCCTTTTTAGGTGCGTAGTCGAAATGAATATAGAAGCATGCTTTGATTGTTTTTCTCTACTTGCTCTATTATCTTGCTTAGTTATAACTTAGTTCCTTTCGCTTAGGCATCTTATCAATCATTCCTCTAGAGAGTAGATCATGATAGCCGCCTTAGTTCCCTAATCATATATATGCATGACTTTTTCAATGATGTCAAAAGGGGGAATAGACCTGGCATACCGGTTGTTTAAGTCAGGGGGAACTATTACCATAAGAAGCAACCTATGGAAACACAAAGCGAGACTTGATCAAGGTAAAGTGTTACTTATCACTGCTTCTCTAAACATGTTCATACATTAGTAGATTCAATAGTTCTCTAAACATGTTGCCTTAAATATATGCCATGTCTTATATAGTTTGTCATCATTAAAAAGGGGGAAATTGTTAGGTCAAGCTAGTATAGCTTTACCTCAGTTTCTCTAGTTTTAATGATAACAAACACTTCCTTTTAACATCTACATTGAGTTTACTCAGTACAGGTACTTAGGAAGCGTATGGAGTGGAGCAGAGCATGGAAAGCAAGTCGCGATGATCAGGAGCAGGTCGCTATGCATGAATCAGAGGCCGCGACTATCTACACAAGGTCGCTTTAATGACAGAGAGGGTCGCGACGATCACAGACAAGTATTTGTCTAACATAAGATGTTGTAGAGTCTAAGTTGTAAAGACTTATCAACGACGAGCACTAGTGCCAAGCATAGAAGATAGTCGCGATAGCCAATGGAAGGTCGCTGCAGACGATATACCATCAAAGCGACCTCGAGACTATAAGACGAGAAGCGCATTGCCTTCGGCACTTAGAAGATCGGAAGAGACTAGAGCGTGTCTCTCACGCTTTAAGTAGATTTGCTTAGATACGGAATAATATGAGTATCTAGCACAAACATTATCTTTTAGCATAAGTTTTATTTTATTCTTTATTTTATATCTTCTATAACTAGAAGATTTATTTGTTGCAATTCAGTTTAGATTCGATTTAGTTAGTAGATTCGATAGACCAGATGTTAGATGGTCTATATATATTAGAGATAGCATTTCGTCATGTGTTGGCGAGGTGAGGCGAGCAGAGACGAAATTAGAGAGTAATTTAGTCGAAAGTGGCGTTGTAAACAAGTGAGAGAGAGTAGTATAGTTGCTTTAGAGATCTAGCTTACTTAGAAGTTTTATTGTGTATGAAACTAGACTGTAACTAGGATTGATAAGCAATATACGAGTTTGTTTGCAGAACATCGTGTCTTCAAGTTTATTTCCGCACATTAAAGATCCTTACGATCAACAAAGTTAACTTGAGACCACAAGGTCGCTGCCGTCGCGACCTAAGGAAAATCAACGATCCTACAACTCTCATTTGTCTTCCACGTTGAATTTATGCACGCTTTGAAGTTGAGTAAATCTCCCCCCTTTCATCGATGTCGTCCCTTTGTTTGGACTCAAACCTACATGAGTCAATCTATCGTTGTATTATTAATCGGATCCACATCAGTTGCACCATCTGTAATAGCCTCCCGCTCCGACTCAAATCGTCCTCACCCTTATCGAACCTGAATCAGGCCCCAACCCAGAAATTTGCCTCCAGCCCATCTTGTCCGCATCTGAACCCTAAATTGCGCACCACCTTCCCTCATCCTCACGAAGCACCCTAGCCCAGATCCACATGCACCAAGCTGCACCTACGACCATAGCCAGGTTGGAGCACCCTTGCACCCACATACCTATGCCCTAGCCACCATCTACGAACCCTACTCCATTCCTAGTTTGTCAATTGGGAAATCATCCTGCCTCCACTTTGCCCAGACTAGATCTAGTCCATAAGGACTTGAACCACCCTCCATTTGGGACGCACAACTCTCCCTAAACAAGTTTATCTCCCACGAGTCCTACCTTGAAATTGTTTTTTTATTCAGTCTGACACTGTGACCTCTTCTACATGAGAAGACGGTCTCTAAACTTCACATTATATATGATGGATATGCCGCTGGGGGATTCGAACCCAGGCCTCGACCTTGTACCACTCAACTAGACCCCCTTTGGCACACCTTGTACTTGTACATGATACAAGTTATACATAATATTATATGTTGTTTTGCATCATGAGACATAATTAATCTAGTGCCAAAAAGCATAAGTTGTAGGGATAAGATGAAAGTGGTCTAAATCATCAAAGCGCGTGATCTTTAAAAATCTCTAAGTTTTAATGATACATGTAGGGATAAGATGATTTCTTATCCAACAGAGTTGTTGACATTATGTGCCCGGATCACGTTAGCGAGTAGAGTGTGATGCCATGAAATTTGGAAAGAAAATCTGATGCTTGATTGCATTCTCGAAGAACATGACTGAACTTGACAACTTGCTAACTTGAAGTTATACTCTTGATGTCATTGATTATATGAGCAATTTTCCAGGGAACCTTCCAAGTGCTCTTAAGACTGTTGATTGCCGTAAGGTTATCGTCTTCTACGACGATATACGAAAACCCAAACCAGAAGCAACTCTAACTACCAAAGCGGCAAAAGCTTTGACTTGAAGAACGTTACTGGCTTTACATGGGATAAATAATCTAAAATATTGCTTATATTGTCACCGATGATAAGCAATATTTTACTGACTTGAAGAACGTTACTGACTTGATCCGGGCGATAACGTTCTTATTTTAGATTATTTATCCCATTAAAATTCTATAAAGGGTTATTTTATTCTATAAAGGTTATCGCACTTCACACCATAATGGTTGTTTTCACCGGAACTCATCTCTGAATAGAATAAAAACGTAATCAGGTAAAATCTTATTTTATTCATCTTAATAAATACTACAATTACATTAAAATTCTATAAATTAATTAATATATAATAAAAGAATAAACGATCCAAAACTTTTTTTGAAAATTGTATCGCAGTTAAATGGAAAATAACATTTTAAGACAGATGATGAAGTATTTAATGTTTCAGTTGCTGGGAAACAATCAGTGGAGGTTTAGCATTTTAGGTTAGGTTTAGCACCACAAGACAACAGCTCATCTTGCTAGCTAGCAGCGCAGAACCGGGAGATGGGAAAACACGGGAAAAAGGAGAAAAACCACCAACGCCGTCACAAGTTCTCCGGCTACGACGACGGAGCTCAAGAATACCCAGAATACCCTCCTCCCAAAGAAGACTCCCAAGAAGAAGAAGAAGACGACGACGATGAAGAGGAGCAACAACACCCAAACTCCGACGACGCTCTGCCTTCAAAGTTTCTGCTTTACCAGCAATCCGTTCAGGTTTTCATCTCTCTTTTTGCCAATTTTCAATCAACCATTTGTGGGAGTTGATTTCAATTTGTGGTGCAGTCACCAAAGGGGGATATAAGCTATTTGCAGAAGTTCTTTCTGATGTATGTCGGCGGCAGGATGCCTCTTCACCTCCAAGAAGATTTCTGCGGCACTGCTTTCCTCAGGTTTAACCATACCTACCGCCACACTGTTCTGATTCTTTCTGTCTTTTTAGGGTTCTTGTCCTTGATCAGTATCTTGCTATTGTTTCTCCAATGACAGTACAGAGTGGATACGTGGGGATCCACGAAAGACGGCTGTGGGTCTGGATTTTGACATTGATGCACTTAACTGGTGTTTGGAAAACAATGCGAATAACACAGACACAGATAGCCATTCTAGAATCTTCCTATTTCATGGGAACGTCCTGCAACCTCATGAAGCTAAACTGGTGAAATCAAAAACTGAAGACCTCATTAAAGATGTCACCTTGAGAGACAGAGATGATGAAGTACTGCCTCCAAGAGACATTGTTTGTGCTTTTAATTACAGTTGTTGCTGCCTTCATAAGAGGAAAGAGTTGATTTCGTACTTCAAACATTGCCATAATGCTCTGTCTACAAAGGGCGGCATATTTGTCATGGATTTGTATGGAGGCACATCATCAGAGCAAGCTCTCAAACTTAAGAGAAAATTTCCTAACTTCACGGTAAGCTTCCTCACATATATCTTTAGATAAATGCTATAATATGCTATATTGGACAATGATACAAAGAACTTGTTACTGTTTCATGGTTGTCTACTACTACTAGTGTTAAGTATCTTACATATATCCAGTTGTTCTAAAGTTCTAGTGCTCCCATTTTTTCATTAGTTCGTCAAGATTACTAGTGCAACTTGATCTATGTTAAACAAATTGTTTGCCTGTTGCATTCTTTAGTCATATATCAGTAGACCTGGCAATCGAGTCGGCCATTTCAGGTCAAACTTTTACCGGGTCACAACGAGTTAGGTTATAACAGGTTTAGTGTCGAGTTGGGTCAGGTCAGCAGGTCGGTTGACGTGGAATTTTTTTCGCTTTTCTATAAAAAAATTTAAAGAAAGTAATAAAAATCTTTTTAAAATAGAAAATATTTACTCCCTCCGGATACAAATACATGTCATTAGACAAAATTTCAAATAAATTAAGGTAGATTTTTTTCCCGCTAAATAACCCTACTAAAGTGTTAGAAAATGTCAAAAACAATATCTAGAGAAATAAAGTAGCTTTAGTAATAATTGCATAGGGATAAATTTGTAAAATAAGGGAAAAAGTTGGTAAAATGACATGTATTTGTATCCAACAAAAGTGCTTTAAATGACATTTATCTGTATCCAAATGGAGTATTTAATAAAAATAAAAGTAAAATTAAATTTTAAATTAAATTTCATGTTTTTTATGCTTATACATTTTACCCAATGGGTCTGGTCATACTTTGACCCATGATTTTCTCGGGTCAAGAGGTCGGGTGAAATCGGGTTCTGTGTAAATCAGGTCGGGTTTATATGACCCGTAAATGGGTCGGGCCGGGTTTGCGGGCCGGGTCAGTTTTTGCCGGGTCTATATATCACCCATATAATTCAGATAGACCATCTAATGATGCATAAAATGATATGACAGTACACATGGGAGCAAGAGGAATTCGACATAATTGAGCGAAAGACAAGAATCAGTCTCCACTACCAACTCCACAAATCAAAGAGGAAGATCCGCCATGCTTTTTCATACAGCTGGAGGCTGTGAGTAAACCCCTCCCAAACAGAGCATAACAGATACAGCCTCATAGTCTTGACATTGTATTTGCTTATTTACAGGTGGTCATTGCCTGAGATAAAGGACTGTTTGGAAGAATCCGGATTCAAATCTGTCCATTTCTGGATCAAAGAAATGCCGAACGTCAGTGAGATGAGGAGCACGCGCGGTTTTGGCGCTGCTAGAGATGATAGATATGAAGAGGTATCGAGCTTTCAACAGCAAGATGCGTGGAATGCGTATATCGTCGCTGTTGCTTGATTGACTCAACAGCAAGATGCCTTTTCTAAGAGAAGTTCATTATTCCAAACTTTTTGTTTCCTCCTATCATCCAATTTGAGAATCTCAATTTCTTCAAAAAGTTTCACTTTTGTAAGGGAAAGAGATTCATTAGATGACTCAAGTAACTTCAAGCCCTTACTTAGGAAGGAGACCTCAATGTTCAGTCTTGGACACTTAGGACACATGCTCGAGGAAGAAGAGGAACCTTTCTCTAGAAGTTTTACCTTCTATACCCATACATTATTGACTTTTACTAGCTCAGAAATGGTTTCATCCTTTTACTTGACCACGATGGTTAGATTATTGATCTCTTTGTTGAGTTTTCTAATAATTTCAATAAGACTTTATGTTGATTTTTTACTTAAAACAATTAAGAACTTGTTCTTTAGTTAACTCTTCACTGTCTGTGTTTCCGTTTTCCATTGGACACATATCTTCAAAATGAAGAGACATGTCCTCATCAGAATCAATTTCACCCCACTCAACTATCATGGCTTCTTTCCCCACTTGAACGGCTGGTTCTCCGGCCTTCTTTTTGAAATAATTCCTGGCGAAGTGTCCCTTTTTCTGACAATGATAGCATATGATCTCTTTGGAGTCTTTGTTTCCTTCAGTTGAGCATTGATGTATCCTGACTTCCTTTTTTTGGGTTAAGGTAAACTTGTATAGAATATGACCTCAAAGAGAGGTAAATAATCACAAAGTGTCCATGTGCATAAATGAAGAAGCACACAAACTTTCCATACTATACAAAACAATCAAGCAACCGTCAAGAATTAATCACCCTAATGAAAGTTGAATAGTTTGCAATGGAAATAAATCATAAAGCAAACGATACACGAGTGATAATCAATCTAACAATCATATTGGCAGGAATATAACAATCATAAAAAATCAAGGCATTCCGGGCATGCCATACAAAATAAACCGTAGTCGACAGAGCGTATAAGCAAGCACAACTAAGGCAACCTCTGCCATGCATATGCCTCTGAAACCACTGATGCACACTCTGCAATGATCCAGTACCACAAGTGATCATGAATCTGACGCTAATCTCCCGCAAAATACTCTCAACAAACGGACACTCAAAGAATAAATGCTCATGCTTCTCCAACTCATTATCGCATAACCGACAACTAGGATCAACATCCAGGAAGAAATGTATGTCGTAAGTGGATATCTTACCCAAGTACGCCAACCAATGAATAAACATATGCTTCGTAGTGTTGTGTGGAACCCATACCTCCTTCACCCAACTAACTACCAGCCTCTTCCTACTAAGAAGTGCATAAGCCCGCATCACCCTGAATCGAGCCGCGACATACATACCATATAGAGTTGCCTCAACACTCAGCTCTCTATCAGGGAGTCTAACAAAAACATCATACACACCTATAATTGCCTTGATCTGAGGCGAATCACGGGTGTGCACAACCCAATCCATAGGCTCAACCACGCCAAGGTACCAGTGGTAAACCCATCTAACCCACATGCTCTCACAACGCTGCATAATGTGCTAAAAATGCTTCAACATGAAACCCTTGTTCCAGATACTAAAATTAAGTAAACCAAATCCACCCTCAGCCTTCGAAAAGAAGACACTCACCCAAGCCACTCTAGGTCGTCTCTAGAGGAACCTAGGACAAATAGCAACAAGTCTCGACATCACTCCCACACGCAGAGGCAACATAGACAGCCAAAACCCAACACTTCCCTGAAGCACATCGGCAATCAACTTCCTCCGGCCCACAAAAGAAATAGTTCTTTTTGCCCAGGCGGTAAGATAGCCACTTATTCTACCAAGTAGTGGCTTGTGCTCCAAAATAATCAGACTATGAGGACTAATAGGAATGCCAAGATAACAAAAAGGAAAGGTCCCCACTCCCCACCCTAAAGCCAGTGGTCCCAATAATCGGGTCTCTCTCATCCTTAATGACAAATGCGAGAAAGTAGAATATTTCCCACATTCACACAAAGCCCTGACATCAACTCAAACCTCTAAAGATACCTCAAAAGAATACTAACATAAGCCAGATCACCCCGACATAATAGGACAACATCATCTGCAAAGATAAGATGTGTGAGCCTCAAGCTCTGGCAATGCTGATGATACTGAAAGGCTGAACCGGTTATCTCCTGCCGGACAAGTCGAGAGAATAACTCCATACAGATCAAAAATAGTGACAGAGAAAGGGGATCCCCCTGCCTGATGCCAAGTTTTCCCTGAAAGAAACCTTGAAGGCCCTTGTTGACTTTAAGTGAGTAGGCTACCGTACTAACACACTCCATAACCCATGTCATAAACTTCATAGAAAACCCGAGATGATGAAGGGCATACCTCAAGAAATCCCAGGAAATAGAATCATACGCTTTAGCCAGATCAATGTTGAGAAAACATCATTTGGTATCAAGGCGTACAAGATATCGCTGCAAAAGCTCCTATACCAAGAAAACATTTTCGGACATAAGCCGACCCTCAACAAAGGCACATTGGGAAGGATCAATGATATAACTAAGGTGAGTAGCAAGTATTATAGTCAACACCTTAGATATGATCTTGTAGATCACATTACAGCATGATATTGGACGGAATTGCTCAACACACTCAGGAGCATCAACCTTGGGCAGAAGAGAGATGATAGTGTGGTTAAATTGGCGAAGAAGATTCCCCTTAGAGAAGAACTCCTTCACCGCAGCACAAACCTCAGGACCAGTGACATCCCACGTATTGATCTCAATAATAGAAATTGGCGCCTCGAGCATGGTACTCGCCTCAGCCGACACCCGAGGATCATTCGCAAATACACCAGACTCCGGAAGAGTAACATGCACAACAGTCCCAAACAACCCCATGAAAAAAACTTTCAAACTCACCAACAACCTCAACAGTAGACGAACTTTGAGAACCATCGCGTAAAGTAATAAACACAATATGGTTCCTACGATCATGAGCTCTCATCAAACAGTGGAAGTACTTCGTGCATCTGTCACTCTGAAAAACATACTTGGCCTTAGCCTGCTGCCCAAGAAAACTCGCCTAAGCCTCATTAAGTCGTGTGGCTCTGGCCTTAGCATGAAGCATCAACTGCCTAGTAGTCACAGACTCAGGATCACACCGTAAACCCTCAAGAGTAGTAGAGAACTCATTGTTAGCCAAAACAGCCCTCGCAGAAATATGACTAAATTTAGCTCGATCAAGTTGTCTCAGCGTATGCTTGAGTCGAAGGATTTTGGATATCCGGTATTGGTAAGTGTCCTAGAAATTAGACACCCATGTATCTCGAACAACCTCTCCTGAACCTAGGATGATCAATCCACATATTGAAGAACTTAAAGTACTTCTTCCCAACACTACTCTCTCTTTGTAAAGAGACAATCGCAGGATTGTGGTCAAACAGATGCCACATATCAGGAAACTCAGTATGGATGTGGTACTTAGAAGACATCCAAGAGGGGTGAACCAGCACCCTATCTAACTTACTCCAAATAGTACCATTGGACCATTGAACAGATTATAACTCGAATAAGCAGAATCAATCAAACCATGCCTTCAACAAGCATCAATCATATCATTACACTCATACATATAGACACGCCTCCATTGAGCACGTTCCTCCTCATTCATCACACAGTTGAAATCACAAGCCAAGACAACTCATGCAGCTCAAAAAACTGATCAACATAATCTCAGACAACACGCATTTCCGGCACACTTTGCATGACACTCAAGCATCACGCCCCACATGCCATTTTGCTTCCGGGCTTGGCCAAGCCTTTGAATATTCCAGGATAGAGCATTCATGAGGCCACAGAGTCCTGTTGGACGCCTCTAAATGTGTTGTGCAGAGAACGTGCCTGGGTGTGACTTGAACGAGCCGGATTACCTACTTTAACTCCCTGACGGATGCCTTTTCATTCTTCATCTTGGAAGCAGAGATAACCTTTGTAAAATGCCTCTCTTCCATAACCGAATCAACGAGGGGAGCACTGGCCGTGCCCAGGGCTGGACTAGGCGAAGCAGTAGGTGTCCAAACAATCTCATCAACATCCTTTGAAGCACTATAACCACTCTCAGTCTCAACATCCTCCGCCACAACTAAACCACAAACATCGTCCGCAGGAAGAGATCCCTCAGCATGAGGGCCGGCAACTAGATCGGCGGTAGAAGCATCCCGACTGCCAGAGTAGGAGCTGAACACAACCACCGGTATAAATAGGCCACCCGAAGCAGACCCGCGTCACAGGGGAAGCAAGTTGGATATCGGATAAAGAAGTCGGAAAAGCATAACCGTAACAGGACGTCGGCAAAGAACGAGGCAGGGCAGAATGCAATCACGTCATAAATCGGAATCCACAAAGAACACCGAAGAAGAACGAGGCAGGGGCAGAAATAAATCACGTATAGGGCACTGGGATCAGTTCGCTCATGAGGATGCATACCTTCCCTTGGACCACCGGCTCAATAGGAGCCGTCGTGGGTGCCAGTCGGAGAAGAAAGCAATCCGCTAGAAATCGCAACCTAGGGTTTGGGTTGGAGCGCGTGGACATAACCCAGTGCAACACGTTCTTCTTTTGGATGAGAGCAATGTCTTCTTCAAGATCTTCCTCGCATTCGTCCATTTGATCCAGATCGAATGCTATCTCAATCTTGTGTGATATGCTCTGGCTCTTCTCAGTTCCCCCCTTGTATTTTTCTTCTGCCGGACTCCTGAGTTACTTTGAAAACGGGCTATAAGATCTTCTAGAGTGATATTGTTGATGTCATTTTGAGCTTGTAGTGCTAGGGAAATCACATCCCATTTTGATTTCAAGGCGTGTAGGAACTAGTGCATGATTTTCCATTCGGGAAGAACTTGGTCGAGAAGTTCCAATTGACCTACGTATCCGTGCAACCTGAAGTGAAACTCTTCCAAGGACTCACCTTTTTGTTGAAGTACATTATCATAGTCCTTTTGTATGGAGAGAATCCTGTTTTTCTTCACGTCCTCATTTCCTCTATACATCCTCTTGAGAGCTTCCCATATCTCGTGGGTTGATTTGTATCTAAGAACCTTCATGAGATCAGAGGGACTGAGTGCCATGTGCAATACCTTTTTAACCCTCATATTAAGCTCCGGAACCTTGAAATCAGTGTCAGTGTAGTCCTTCCTTTCCTTCTCTACATCTCTTTTGATTATGTCAACCCACACGTTTTCGTTGCCA
Source organism: Phyllobates terribilis (assembly GCF_046119375.1). Lineage (NCBI taxonomy): Eukaryota > Metazoa > Chordata > Amphibia > Anura > Dendrobatidae > Phyllobates > Phyllobates terribilis. The sequence continues at coordinate 13,653 of NW_027368554.1, read as the reverse complement.
ACCTCAATGACTTTCAAGAGTTGTCCGTGTAGAGAGCACACGTGAGATTCGAATTGCTCGACCCACCAGTTGTACTCTCCTGTCCTCAGACTTGGCGGCTTCCAGAAGGAATCGTTGGTGTTGTTGTTTGAAGTCATCTTTTCAGCGGTCTGACTAACGAAAATCTTGAGACCAGGCTCAGATACCAATTGTTTGATCGGTTAGTCATGGAAACGTCACATGTAAAGGTGTATTCCTTCCCTGACACCTTTCACTCAAACACTAACCTAAAAGTATTCTGCTCTATAACGCTCTCTAGAATATCTCATCAACTTTCATCTCCTTCACAAAGATGAATTTTCAATATATAGTTGGCTAAGACCAAAAAACCTAGCTTGGGTCGAATCTCTTTGTTCAATAATAAAATATTCACATTTTGTTATTAAACATGGTAAAGTGAAAGATCTTCTACCATTTTAATAATATAATGCTCACATATATTATTAAACAAAGAAGCAAGAATCCAAAAGCTCCTAATAAAAACGAATCAATTCGTTATGATAACTCCATGTGTATTTCTTGTGATCTTTCCGTTCAGATTGTGTCAAGTTGTACGTGTCCGATCTTTCCTTACCAGGAGAGTATCTTCACATATATACGCCTTCCTTATTTGATTATACTGAAGATCTTCTCCCTATCCTGTTTATACAGATCTTCTAAGAAAATATCTTTGACTTACCCACCTCCTATGTTTGACTTCTCGCTCTACCCTCTTCATCCATGATATCATATTGAAAAAGTTTTTACATTATGAATATTCTTATATATAGAAGCTTTCTACTCATACTAAGGTGTAAAATAACACTCGCATAAATATTGCATAGAAAACCTAACAAATACGGATACAAATCTACCCAATTCTGGATCAGGGAAATGCCCAGTGTCAGCGAAATAAGGAGCACGCGCGGTTTTGGCGCTGCTAGAGATGATAGATATGAAGAGGCATCGAGCTTTCAACAGCAAGATGCGTGGAATGCGTATATCGTCGCTGTTGCTTGATTGACTCAAACAGTTGAATAGTCAAAGCTAGAATATTTTTGGTAAGACTGTTGACGCCGTGGTTTCCAAGTTGTATTTCTTTGCGTTTTTTAGTTTGGAAATTATGAATAAGAAAACCATGTTCAAGCTAGACGTCTTAGTTTCCACCAAAAAAAGTTAAGACGTTTTAGTGCATCTAATGATCTTTGAACTAGAACGTAGGCTACAAGACACAGGTACAAAATAGACGAAACACCAACTTTCTAATTTTATACAAATCGTGCACGTTCAAAATGTTTCAATACTTGCATGAAATGGATGGAGTATACATTAAGGCCCCGTTTATTATAGTTTTCCGGAAATGTGAGCAACATAAATGAATCTAGATAACTTTGACGTTATTATTCATTCGTCGACGTGATTTCACGACTCGTAACTCACTAGGAGATAGTCTTATGACTCCCTTCATCAAGGGTATTTGAAACCTCACCCTCATATTACGGAAACAAATACTCTTGCCGAAGGGAGTCATTAGACCATCTCCTAGTGAGTTGCAAGTCATGAAATCACCTCGACCAACGAATAATAACGTCAAAGTTGTCTAGATTCATTTCTTTTTCGTTACGTTTCCAGGACATTATAACAAACGGGGCCTAAATATTTTTCTAACTTCTATTCTAAATATTATATTTCAAAACGGCTCTCGGATATCTAGCTTGTACATTCCAGACTGAATCTCATCAACCTAATTATCGTGTCGGATTTAAGCTCATAAAACATGGTACCTACTTGTCCTTCTCAGCTTTGTTGACGATACCATCATTTTCACCAACGCTATAAAAAGAAACATGCGCTACATTCACGATGTACTAACAACTAACAAATTTGTCAGGGTTATCTATTGACTACCACAAAAGTTCTTTCCAAACCTTTGCAAACATCGCACCACCGCAAAAAACAACGGCTGGTTTCCATTCTCAACATCCACGTAACAGCTACTATGAAAAAATATCTGTGCATCTCAATTTTAACATGCAAAGTAAAAATTGTGTGATTTGCCTATGCTATTCCTAAGCTTAAAAATCAATTGAACTCCTCAAAAGCAAATTTCCTATCCCAGGTTGGTCGGACTGTACTCATTCAATCAAATCTAATTTCCATGACTAACTATTTCATGCAAAATTTCTTACGTCCAATTGGTATATACAACCAAATTGATGACATAAACAAGCATTTTTTTGGAATAATCCAAATAGCTTAGCCACCCTTTACTAGCTTGGGAAAATGTTTGTAGGCCTAAATATCTAGGAGACCTAGGATTATCCAAAGCATATCATCTAAATTGTTTTCTTCAAACGTAACTTCTCTGGAAGGTACGTTTAATTACTGAGAATTATTTAGGACCCAATCACCTTTTCTCTTATAAAAGGAAAAATTCCAATCTCGACAATTTTCTTGTTTGCTCCAGCCATGCTGATCTTGCAATCTGGTGTAAAGTGGACCGTAGGGAATGGCCAATCCATTAATTTCTGGATGGATAATTAGATTCCCGATACCAGTATTCCTCATTATTTCAATCCATCAATACATGACATCACACTCAATGTTGCGACTTTCATCGCGCCCTCTCGCCAGTGGAACCTACTTGAATTAGCAACTTTACTCCCTATACACATAGTCAACAAGATCATTCAAATTCATATCCCATCCTCCGCGATTAGTGACCGCCTTGTTGTCATGTTCCCATGCAGGACTATAGGGTAGTATGCATCTTGGTTTTGAGGTAGTTGTGGAGGTGGCACCCAACATGTATGATGATACTCTAACTTTGATGGTGTAAACCATTTGTAAACATGTATACCCTTTCCCCCTCAACCTGGAAAAACATTTCCGCAATAGCTTTATCGAGAGGGATCAATTGATGTTTTCCATTTTAAGCAGGCCAAGATCGACCGCTGATTTGGGAGGAATCCTAGGCTAGAGGTGGGGGAAGAGGATGTGCTTTTATTCCAGAAGAATTTTCTATTAATGTCATCAACTTCTAACCAGTCGGAGGTAAGAAGCTCTATATTAGATTATTCGTTTTAGACAGAAGATTATTTGTTTGTCCATGACATTCAGGTTGATAGAAGGAGTTTATGGACTACCTGGGCTGCTAAGAATATACTTAAGGGAAAAGACCTTTGGCATGTGTCGGCTAATGCAATGAGATCGAGTTTTTGGAAACAAACGCTCAAAGTGAGGGATGAGTTTTGGCTGCTTGTAGGCCCGGGTTTGACTGGCTCTATACTGGTTACCAAAGGGGATGGGAGGTTGAACGTTGTTGCTGCCTTTCGTCTTATTTCTCCCCAGTATCCAGTGCAATCGTGGTGCTCTGTAGTTTGGACTGGAATTCAGGCCACTAAGTGGTCGCTCGTGGCTTGGCTGGCTACGCTGAACCGCCTCCCGACCAAAGCCTCGCTTTTCCGATGGGGTTTGATTCAAGATGATTCTTGTGTCCTTTGTAACGCAGGTTCGGAGTCCTCCTCTCATCTTTGGTCGGATTGTTGTGTTGCTAAGGATATCATTGATGTTGTTATGCTTTGGCAAGGAGTGAGAACAAGACGAAGCGACTTGAGATCGTGGTGGCAATGGTTTGGGGATTGCAATCAACGAAGAAACAACATCTACTTGGGTTGTCTTAATGCTTTTTGGGTTGTGTTTATTACATTTGGAAGTTGAGGAATAATGTTATTTTTAATAACAAAGTTATAAAACACTAGGGATGTTATTCGAGAGGTCATTGAGGTTTGCAAATTCAGAATGGTTTACTAGTGGGAGAAGGGGTAGAGCCATAATGAGAAGGATGAACTTGAGCTTGGTTGTATATATGTTTTGCCTTAATACAATTATTTATCTTTGGCAAAAAAAGAAGAAGATTAGACTCAATGAAAATTGCGAGACATGCTTGGGATAAAGAATTGGCTTTCCAAGAACTGAGCCGTTCTTTTAGTTCTAAATTGCATAATTAAAACATCCATTTTAAACTCTTTCAACAACTATAGAGATTCCCATATATAAACTTGAATGTTGAGAATGAAGGCAAGAAGCGCCTTTTAAGTTGTAGATATGTTGGTGGATGTCCAGAAAGAACTTTTAAGATAATTAATTCACAGACTGAGATACTTGTGAATTGATTATATCATCGCAAAGTTGAGGAAGGAAGACACATGCCCCTCGGGCGTAAACTTAATCCCCACATTATGGTTATGTTTCAGAGATTCGACATGCATCATTCGCGCCAAATATTCCATTACTAGAAAAAAAAAACAAGAGAGGAAAACAGGTCTGTTGGTGGAGATGACAATGGGTTTGAAGATAGGGTCAGGCTCATTGTTAATCAGGATTGAAAAAGATGAAGATCTAATATAAAGTTAATCTATTGTTGGTTGAAACCAAGTTTAGTGAGAACTATCTCAATAAAAGACTGTTGTAGTTTATCATTTATTTTTTCAAGATATAGTTTGATCCAAGGTTATACAAATGGGGATTTTATGATTGGATCACAAGGAACCCTTAGGATCGGGTCGTGAAATCGGATCATAGAATCGTAAGTTTTAAAGATTAATAAAAGACTATTTTATGTTCATCTATAAACATTGTACTAAAAAAATTCTACTAAAATCTGAAGTCTAAAAATTAAATTTGCAAGCATTACTTCAAAGCGATACTTATTCTTCAAATATCAAGTCATGTACAGTAAACTATATTAAAAAAACATGGATTCAAAACATTTATAAATTAGACTTAATGTTATGGACAATCGCAATTAGGGTTGTTTTAGATATTGCGCACACATGGTAAAATTTTATGATTTATATCTAGTAATGTATGAAAGATGTACATATAGAGTGATTTTAATCATGTAAAAGATAGAAAAGTAGAATAATTGGGCTTTCAAATAGATGTTAGTGTCTCATCATAGTTCAACATTAGGATCATACATGGATCGTAAAATCGTAAGATCCTAGTGATATTATGAGATCCAATAAGATCCACAGTAAGATTTTAATATGAATAGATTCTAATGATAGATCCAGATCAAATATCAATCTTGGATCGTAAATTCGTAAAATGTTAAGATTGAGATCTAGATTTTAATAACTATGGTTGGATCACCATACAATTTTTCTGTTTGTAAAAACAATGAAATATTTTATATTTCAAAAAAATATTCTTGTATCAACCTTTTCTACAAATACAAGATAAAACTATGTCGTTCGAATGAAAAAACTATAGTGTTCTAAAAGCTCGCTCACATACTTTTTGATATCATAGCATGAGGTGAGTTCCGGTGAAAACAACTCTTATGGTGTGAAGTTCGAAGCATGTTGAGCCATTAGATTAGAAAATGGAGGGTTGAGATTAAAAGATGGGTTTTTTAATGAATCCACACGGTGGCATTTTTGTAATTAATGGTGAACTGTTATTTTTATTTTTTTTACGTTTTCTGGGTGATTTTTTATCCCTTTAGATGTGAACATTAGCGTGTTATATGTGAACATTAGTGTGTTATATGTGTACCTGAGAAAGTTCGCACTTCACATCATAAGGATTGTTTTCACCGGATCCTTATTCATCATAGCATAAGTATACAAAACAAAAATATCAATATGCAAGAGGTTAGCTAATACAGGTTTGTTTTTTTATGTACTACTTTTTATTTATAATGACTTTTTTATGAATTTTTAAGTTTAGGTAAATGTGCATTAAATTAATTTATATACTTTTTTATATTTTTAACTTTTTAAAAACTACACGTACTTTCATAAAAAGTACTTTTTTAACTAAATATATTTTAAATAAAAATCTCTTTGTAAATGATAAAGTTCTTATAAATATATGTATCAAACACCCGACAATGCATATTTTTTTCTAACCTAAATTCTTTTTCTATACAGTATTAAGAATAAGGATCCGGTGTGAAATGCCTTTATGATGTGAAGTGCGAAGTTTCTCGGGTACACATATAATACACTAATGTTCATATATAACACGCAATCGTTCAGCTCTAAGGGGATAAAAAAATCACCCAGAAAACGTAAAAAAAAAAGTTCACCATTAATTACAAAAATGTCACCGCGTTGATTCATTAAAAAAACCATCTTTTAATCTCATCCCTCCATTTTCTAATCTAATGGCTCAACATTTTTCACATTTCACAACATAAGGGCACTTCACACCGTAACTCGTCTCATAGTATTAAATGTAAAAACAAATAAGCAGTTCAACTATCACCTATATATTAAAGCTCCCTCTTTTGAAGCTCCCACAATTAATTTAGCCCTACCGCATCCTACATGTCAAATTTGTATTCGTCCTACTATTCTCTCTCTTCTACTTATTTTTTTAATTTTTTTTCAATTTAATTATACCATTTGAAAACAGAATCTTGCAAGAGAAGATTTTCAAAATAAACTTTAAAATATATTTATAAAAACCAAATCTTCTTTTTTCCATAATCAATACTTAATTACTAAAGCTGAGGTTATGTTCTCCAAATGTTACCTTACTATTGTTCCACCTTATCAATGTATTTAAAATAATAATTGAAATAATTTATTAAATACTTGCTACATCATTATTAATTTAAAAAACTAAAAAAAATTATGTTTGAAGATTGAGGATGATTATAAATAATTTTTTTTATAATCATTAATTTATTATTTTAAAAATTTTGGTATTTTTAAATTGAGAATGATTATGAATATGATTGAGATTGAGATTGAGGATGCATTTACATAATCAATGAATCTACCTGTCCATTTGAAGAACAGTGAATTTAAATGCACATAGGGTGCTCGAAAAAAATGCATGAGAAGATGATAGAGATATATACTCTTTTCTGTAGTCCAATTCTTGAGAAGGAGCGGTGAATTTACATGCACATTTGAAGAAACAACTTTCTGTGATGAGTTCTATTTTTTTTTGTTACTGGAATGATCTCTTCTATGTTGAGAATTTATGGATAGTAATTTTATTGGATAAATATAGTTAATCAAGTTTATCTTTTTCTATGTTGATAATTCGTGGATACTAATTTTAAATTTTGAAGGTTGTAGTCCTCTGGTAATTTCGGTATACTTTTATTTTGTTAGGAATCATGATAAACTGCAACCCTCTGGTAATTCCCGTATAGTTTAATTTTGTTATCAATCATGATTCACACTTTCATAATTATTTTGACTAATTTGTACGAGGAGAGATAATTGAAAATTCTGTTTTCAACTTTGAAAGGCAGAAGGATCATGTGCAGAATAGACATTCAGGAATCACGAACTTTATTGCTACAACCAAATCTTTGATGAAATCCAACTTAATGATGTTACTGCATCATCGGTAGCTAACTGAGTAGTCATATTTTATTGAACATCATGATGGATGAACATTAGCAAATTATTTTTTATATCACAAATTATTTTTATATAATAAGTTTTCCTTAACATCGTTGAAAAATAATTCAACAGATTTCTAGATATGTAAATAAAACTGATTAATCACTTTTTTTATATAAAGATTAAAAATGAATCTTCAAGGATTTGGCTAAAAAAGCTTCAATTAAAATATCATTTTTCTAATATCATTTTTATTCATGTTTTTTATGTAAAGATTAAAAACAAATCCCTTAAAACCATTTTATTTTTTACATAATCTATTTTTTAGGAGATTTGGTCAATCTTGAAAGAGTTTTCAACTGATTTTTTAAATATATATTTTTAAATAATACATAAAAACAATCAGTAATTAAAAGATATGGCTAAATTTATCCAATTTTTTAATTTTTTATTAATAAGTGATTTTAGTTTACGTTACGTATCATCAAACAACATAGAGTTTGTGTTCTTTTTATTTTTATTTTTATAAATGACTCTTAAGTTCTTAATTCTTACAAATTAGTATGTATATGTTTATTATATCCTTGGAGGTGTATAATTTTGTGGATGATGTTACTATTGGCAAGGGGAATTTGAAACTAAAGGTGAGAGTTATCGGTTTATGAAAACAAAAGAGAAGATGTTCAAATAGTCCCAGACAGTGAAAAGATACAATTAGAAAAAAGTTCAACTTCTCTTATCTTTATCATTTTATATTACAAAACTTATCATATAATAATATTTTTTATTTTAATATTAAACTCAAGGATTGAAGCTACCATGCCAACATTTTCTCTCAACCAAATTTTCAGATAAGTTAAAGAAGTATGAAGTGGTGATACTTTCAGAATTTTGTGTTGAGTGGAATATTAATACATGGAAAATTTGCCAAGATAAATATAAGATTAATCTTACAGAATACGTATACAAGGAGATGTTTAACAATTTGTATTTGATGATGTTTTTAATATAATTCTTATCTTTGACTTTTTGTTATTTATTAAGTTATATGGGTTATATTTACATATTACTATTACTCCCAAATTTTACAATCGTATATATTAATTTACAATACCCGTGCAGGGCACTGGTCTTAAGCTAGTTACTATATTCAATCTAGAGTAACCATCTATTTGGACGAATAGAGAGACGGCATCCACGCCTAATTAAGATTCAATCATGCTGATTATCTACGTTTCATGCTTAAAACAGTGCTGTTGCGATTTTTAAAGAGTATAAACAGTGGCTTTTCCTTGGATTATTCCTATTTAATTGCTGAAATAATCTAAAATACAAACTTGAATTGAGGAGTCGCAATCTTGCCGAGGTGCTAACTTGGGGAGAAAGTTGACCCAAATGTTTACTTAGTGTACCACGTTTCCCTCTTCTCCTTTTCTTTTTTCCATTATGAACAATTAACTACTATTGTATCACTTCAAAAGAACGACTGGTATACATTGTTTTATATGTTTCTCCTACCGGAAGAAAATATAGAAAAACACTGAATTTATTAATATGAATTAGATTGTTTGTAGACCGGCCAGACTAATGTTGTTTTGTTCACATTCAATTTAATATCAATTCGTTTTAATTGAATAAATGTTAATTTAGATCAAGTTTGTATTGTCATTGAGTTGTTTGATTTAACCAATAAAATCAAAAAATTTATATTTCCTGACTACTCCATACCGGCATTTAGTCATCAGAGACTACCATGGAAGCGATGCCACTGGACCACATCCGATCGCAAGTTAACCACTGACTGTTGGACCACCGTCGCCTGACCATCGTTGACCACCAAACCACCTTAGTCGGACCGCCGCAGACTATCGGAACGCCGCAGGACTATCGGAACGCCGTCTTTGAGTTATCTGCACATTTTTGCTAATTCGTCTGCACTATCTTATTAATCCATTTTCACATTCATTTAAACTATCTATACTTTCTTCCTAATTCATTTGCAATTTCTCCTTGCACTTTCTAGCTATTCTGTTTACACTTTTACTTAAACTATTTGCACTTCTTTATAAAACATAAATTTGTTGAATGTGCAAATACATATATGGAATATACATACACTTTTAGAAATTGTGCAGATATTTTCAGAAGTTTCGGAATGCAAATTCTTTGTTGTTATGTGCATGTATTTGGTTATTTTGTATAAATATTTTAAGTGCAAATACTTTATGCTAACCATGAAATGTCAGTGGTTCAAACTAATAGAGACAATAAGCAAGAAATATCAAGATATCGTAGTAGTAAAGCTCAAACATATACTAAGCTAGTTCAGAAATCAATTCTCTCTATGATTGAATAGCTCAAACAGACACTAGCACGACGTAACTGCGTCAAAGGAATAGAATGTTGAAACCGATACAATCTACCCTAGCGATGGATAAAATCAACAAAATCTAGTAGGCGAAACTAGCAATTATATCAATCCATTCCTAATTCAACTCAAGTACAAGAGAAAAGATAACACAATTACAAAATGTGGGAACAGAAAATTTCACAACTTTAATCAAACTAGAAACTTCAGGATTTGACTAAGAACGAAGGGTTAGTTCATGTTCATCTTTGAATATGATAAAACTAAACTTCAATGGAGGTAGAAAGGTTTTGGATAAAAGTTACAATATGAATTGTTCGACTCATCCTAATAAACCTAAAACTCCAAATTACCTAACCAAAGATAGAAAAGTCTAAACAAAAAATAATAAAATCAAAGAAAGTTCTCCGGTAAATTCTGACACACATTGGTGGGCGCGGATCATCCAACCCCGGCACCGAACCCACACTGTTTGCACTTCATAAAACCCAATCGGCTAACGTCAACCAGCCATCCACGGGCACTAATTGGTCACTCTTCTTCAACTTTGTGTTTAATTCGATCTTTGTCTTGTACTTCGGTCTTCCAAAGTCTTCAATTCTTATAATTAATTCTTAATCCTCGAAATAGCACACTTCATGTAGAATCTTCAGGTAATCGAAATGTGCTCTAAAGTATCTCAATAATGCACTAAATAACAACAAAATCTTACATATACACACGTCGCAAATGTGTCTATCACTATATTTACCTTCAATTACATCATTTCATCCATTTACTCTCCATGCATAACCATCTCCCAGGGTAACATTTCCTTCTCCCTCTTCTCTGTCTCGAAAATGTCTACAATTGTCTCCAACTTAAGTGACCACCCTCGATGTTCTTTCTAGATGAAGTGGATGTTGTGTTGGGACGAACTAACTCTGATGGGTATGTAAGAGGTCGTCCGGATGGGAAAATTACCGACATACACTACCGCAAGGCTCTTCGATGCTGAAGAGAGGGAGGATGCCAGATACGATGGGTGGACGTACTTTTATAAGTAGTATCTCATCTCTGAACTAGTCCAACGAGTACTCCATATCTGCGACCTTGCCCCTACCAAATAGTGGTCCAATCATTTTGGGTCTTGCATGTCCTTGTCCTTATTAATGAGAATCACGACTTCAAGATCGATGCCGACGCGATCGACTATTGCTACCGTCCATCAATGTCCAAGTCTCATCAGTATAGCTTGAAGAGCATGGCGCCCTGCAAGCCTTTGGTTTAGGTCGTAGGGGTTAACGGAAGTGGATGGAGAAAAAGGTTTTTCTTCATCGAAATTGCATCACTGGTGTGGATTATTGGTTCCCAAGGGCACAATGCCAGTCGAAAGGTATATGTTGTTTCTTTACTGTCTTTCCTCTAGATTGTATTAATTTGGGGTCATTTTTTCTTGCAAAACCATCATCCTCCCCATCAAGGCAAAGCTTGAACATTTCCTGGACTCCCTGTTAGTGAAAGGAAGCTCAACAACTCCACAGAAGTCCAACCTCTGCCTTTGACAATGTCGTCGCCAATATAAGGTAAGTGACCCTTCTTAATGTATTCTTTGTGTTGACATTGAACTCGTGCGCTGACAATGATTAGTCGTGTGTTACTAGCTCCTTCCACCCCGTCTGTACGTGGTGGGACATGATTGTCAGCAAAGACGAGGCATGTCTATGCTGAAATTGTAAACCTGGCCTCCTTAAGACCACGATGATAGATATCAACTTAGGAGAACTACTGGCAATCCCATTTCAAACGACGTTGAGTTTATGTCGATGCTGGACAACCTAGACACGGCTACGAGTTCTTCTTGGATGGTAAGTGATGTGTTACTTTTGGAACATTGTTCACCGTTGTTGTACTCACCAATCACTTAATACTTTCTAGGGTTTCCTACGGAGGAATGTGAAAACTTTGATGCAGCTAAGAAGGTAGACTTTATGAAGGAGTTTCAAGAAAGAACCAATGCTAGGTTGGACAGGAAAGCCGAGCACATTGCATCACGAGCAAACCCTGGCCGGCAAGACATCCTCTTTGAACCCGGCGATCTAGTGTTGTTGCACCTACGGCGATCTAGTGTTTGTTGCACGTATGGAAGGAACGGTTTCCAACCAAAAATAAGTCCAAGATTTCTCCTAGGGATGATGGTCTATTCAAAGTGATCAATAATGTAAAACGCCTATGTGTTGGAGATGCCCGACGACTGTGGCGTGAGCCCGATGTTCAATGTAAGTGACCTTACTCAATACATAGCTGATGATGATTCAAGGACGATTCATCTTCGATAAAGGGGAGACCGGTGAAGGATCATCCCCATCATTAGTGCCAACCTTTGATGGACGGGTTACTAGGTAAAGATTGAAGGAGCTTCAACAAGACATGGATACTTTATTGGCACAACTAGTTCTAAGAGAAGAGAAAGAGTTCAAGGCGACAACCCTATTGACAAATGATAATTACATGCCAGTGATCACATTATTGTTGCCTTTTCTAAGGCTTGATACTCGACTCATTTTGGATATTTGTATGAGTAATTGCTTTCTATTTTTAGGTAAAATAATTCATCCTTAATTCATTTAAATAGGCCGGCCCTTTTGCTTCCATTTTAGGATAGTTTGGTTTCCATGTTTGGTAGTAGAAATTAGCATTTTCTCTACATTCGGGTTTCCTCATTGTTTTCCTCGGTTCTTCCTTCAATCTATTCTTTCATCTATTTCAAATCCTTCCTAATACTCATTGCGTTTTGCTTATTTTCGTAAGGTTTATTGCCTAGATCTTATGAATCGGCTAATCCCTGTATCACATTGTAATCCACATTTTTAGTCCAACCCCGAATAATCTTGTTTCGCAACAATATGTAACTTATCGGGATTGCCTTAATTCGATCTATATGAAAAGAAAGAAATTCCCGAGAATCCAAATAAAAGGGGTAACTGTCTAACAAGTCACCATTTAGATTGGGTCTCTTACTAGACGATGGGTTCAAAGTAGGAAAAAATATGTGTAACCAATCCATGGGTCAGTCCAAACTTTAATGGATCTCCCAAACTTATTCGACATATATGTGTATATATATCTTCAATAAAATGAAAAGATCTCTATTGTTTGGTAAATGCCCATGTGTTGAAGACTAAAAACCTATCCCACATCGAAAGTGGAGATATAACCTATTCAGTGTATACATACGTGCATTACTTATCTTATTTCCAATTAATTTAGGATGAAATCTAATTCGACTTTTATAAAATGAAATCTAATTCGAATTTCCAATTGATTTAGGCCAATTTAATCACCCTGTCTCATATGAATTTATGATTAAGATATAGTTATATCCCTTTTATACAAAAAAAAAAAAACATTCACACAAACCAGAACCATCACCAATATACAGTATCTGGTAGACTGGTATCAGAATCACCGGATACCAGTTACTGAATATACGAAGGAATCCTGAAAATTACGTATATTCAAATCCGGAATGGAGATTTGTCGGATTGTCTCCAGATCAATCAAATACAGTATAATCTAGAACATCTTACCGCAATAATACAACGCATTAATAAAGGAAAGAGAAAAACACTGTGGTCAATCATGGCGTGGAATCTCTCATTGCGCACGCACTTCTTAATTATATGAGTAATTCTGAGATTGAATAATCTGATTTTGACGCCTTCCATTTCCAGCAGGGCAGGCAAAGCCATCCCCAGTAACATTCCACTTGCTAAGTTCTTCCCCTAATCCCACCCAAATCAAGTTCCACTCTTTCTTCTTCCTTTTATTCTAGTATATAATTGCACTAGTTTGGCTCAGATTTCCCCCAACTTCATCTTCTTCATCTATTTGATCTGCAGCTCAACTGCACCG